>NC_056578.1:125329-146785 GCF_018340385.1 Cyprinus carpio | reverse complement strand
GTTATTGCCTAAGTGGTGACATTTAACTGTTCGCTTGAGTAGATTGTGTGCCTGGGGAAGAAACTTGTTCTTGTGCCTGACTGTCCTGGTATTCGCGGCTCTGAAGCGCCACCAGTGATCAAAAGTGCAGTAAAGACATTTCATAATGTTACAAAGTTGTCTCTTCGTTAGAAATTGTCTCTTATCAAATAATAACGCACCACATTATATAATGATTATATTATATAATATATAAAATATGGGCCCCCAGCCGGAACTGTTCAACCGTGAGAATAATGCAGAAATTTGTTCTTGAGCTAAATCAGCATATTAAGAGTGATTCTGAGATCATGTGACCGCCTGAAGACTGGAGTAATGATTGCGAAATACAGCTGTGCCATCACAGAATAAAATTACATTTTAACAGAGATTTTAAATTGTAATATTTTTCAATTTTTTTTATCAACTAACTGCAGCCTTGGTCCAGCAGAAGAGACTTCTTCAAAAATTTTTAAAACTGTTTGAACAGTCGTCGTTTGATTACCTGCGCAAATGCTGATTCAGATGCTGTGGAAACAGTTTCACACGTTTTTCCTTTTTTTTCTTTTGACAGCACAAATTATTGAAGCATCTCTGAGAGGAAAGATGCACATACAAGGATTGCAGTGTAATTCTCAAAAACTTAGGTAAATTAACATTATTTTGTGACTTTGTTGCATACTGTATAATGATTTTTTTTAATGTACTTTTGTTCAAATTCATCAAACTTTTAATCTGATATTTTATGAACATGTATCAGATCATATATATAGGCTTTATAGGTTAAAAACATAAAATCTGAAACATAAAAACTTAAAAGTTATTAAAATATTTTTGTTATATAACATAAAACTTGTTTTTGCCTTAAACTTACAGAAGCAAATGGGAGATAGCGCCACCTACTTGCTATAGTGAATACATATTCAATTCATACTGTAAAAATCAAGGACAAAAATCATTTATAATTTTTTAATAACGACTTTAAATTCACTGTTCTTCTCATAATTTCTATGAAATTGTCAAGGTCAATCATAAACCTTACTACTATATTGAACTGATTTACATACTGCTATCATGTCTAATCTTCAAACAGAACTACCTCAGGAAATGTTTTAAAAGCTATAAAGCTATAAATAATGATAAATCACATCAAAGTCTTTGCAGTAATCATTCCAAAAATAAAAATTCATGTGCATCAGCATGAGGAAGTTCAAAATGCTTGTGAAGCGAGACGGTGTGGCGTTCAGCTTGAGACTAGACAGGCTCGTGATGGTGGCTTCGCTGAGGACATTCATTTAAAGGGGTCACATGGCGTTGCTAAAAGAACATTATTTTTGTATATTAGGTGTAAAAATAATGTGTTTCTGGTTTAAGGTTCAAAAAGCCACATTTATTTTCCACATAGTAGAAAATATTGTGTTTCTCCCACTATGCCCGCCTTTCTGAAACCTGTATGGTTAATTTACAAAGCTCCTTCGTTCTGGTGAAAGCGAGGAGTGTGCTCTGATTGGCCAGCTATCCAGTCGCGTTGTGATTGGCTGAATGCCTCAAGCGTGTGGCCGGAAATGTTATGGCCCGCCTGTAAACTGTGATGCTGTCTCCCCAGCGCGATGAGACAAAACCAACAAAACCCATTACAAAAGCGAGGCATTTGTTTGCAGTACTGATTATAATGACTTATACTGTCTTTTCTGGCGTTGAGTTGCGTGTAATCACGCGTAAACATAAAACTATATCTGCATTTGTGATCAGAGAAACGTGAGCAACAAGCACTATACACTGCTCAAAACTCACATTTAAATCATCAGTGGCAAATTCTTTAAATATGGCGACGTGCTTACAGGCTGTGAGTCAGAAGAGCCAGACTGTCCTTACAAAGTTTAGACTGCCCCACTTTATAGAAACAGACACCAGCATTGTAGTCACTACTCTCACGAGGAAACAGTCCTCATCCTCCGTAAAAATCGCTGCACACATCTGAATATTTGGGTCGAACTGTTCACGGAACAGTGTTGAAATACTAACAACCACTGATTTCTAGTTGTGTCCTCTTTGGAAGACCAAAACAAAGTAGTTTAAGCTTTCTAGCGAAGCAATTGTCTCCACAACATGGCAGCGGCAGCAACAGAGAGAATAAAAAATTGCGCCTTCTTTCTTTTGCTTGAAAATCTGTTCTGGGCGGTGTTATACAAAATCTTCCACATAGTGACGTAGAGATGTGGAGGCGTGTTAGAACAAGCGTTTAGGGGGGCTGTGGCTGACTCTTAACTTTTTATAAAGAATATCTCTTTAGGTTTGAGACTTTAGTCTTTGCAACTTTATATCTTCACCAAGAGCTTTGTAACCTCCAAGGGAAAGAAAACTTGCATCATATGATCCCTTTGAGTCACTGCATTCCTGTTCACTTCGCAGGAATAACACACTGCACTATCACCGTCAGCAGTGCAGATGAGCCTTGATTCCTGAAAAGAAGTAACTATTTCATCGAGAGGAAGAGCATCAATATAAACGAATGTAAACTTGTTTATATGCTTCACTTCTATGATCTAACTTCACTTCTGCAGCTGCTTTTAGTTTTTTTTTGAGGAAGTTTGGCCCTCTTTTTTTTTTCTTTTTTTTTTTTTTTTTTGTCTGTTTAATTGTTTCATTTACATCCAGAATTAATATAATAATAATTATTGTTTATTGTTACTGTTTTATTCTGCTTCCTTAAACCTCATCTCATGAGATCAAACAGTTGCTGTCTTATATTTTTACATTTACCTAAAAAGATACAGTGCCAACAATATAAAGTATTTTCAGATATTATTTGTACACATTAAAATGTTTTTATTTTTATTTTATTTTTTTGGTAATGTTTTCTGAATGACCAGACTGTCCTTGCAAAGTTTGAACTGCCTCACTTTATAGAAACAGACACCAGCATTGTAGTCTACTCTCACAGGACACAGTCCTCATCCTCCGTAAAATGCGCAGCACACATCTGAATATTTGGGTCGAACTGTTCTGGAACAGTGGTGAAATACAACTTAACCACTGATTTCTAGTTGTGTCCTCTTTTGGAAGACCAAACAAAGTAGTTTCGCTTTCACAACGAAACAGTGTCTCCACAACATGGCAGCGGCAGCAACAGAGAGAATAAAAGTTACGCCTTCTTTCTTTGCTTGAAAATCTGGGCGGTGTTATTCAAATCTTCCCACATCGTGAGGTAGAGATGTGGAGGTGTGTTAGAACAAGCCGTTTTAGGGGGCTGTGGCTGACTCTTAACTTTTATAAAGAATATCTCTTTGGGTTTGAGACTTTAGTCTTTGCAACTTTACAGATCTTCACCAAGAGCTTGTAACACTCCAAAGAGAAAGGAAAACTTGCATCATATGACCCCTTTGAGTCACTGCATTCCTGTTCACTTCGCAGGAATAACTTACACTGCACCATCACCGTCAGCAGTGCAGATAGGCAGCGATTCCTGAAGAAATATCTATTTCACATCGAGAGGAAGAGCATCAATATCTGAAACGAATGCAAACTTGTTTATATGCTTCACTTCTGTGATCTAACTTCACTTCTGCAGCTGCTTTTAGTTTTTTGAGGAAGTTTGCCCTTCTTTTTTTTTCTTTTCTTTTTTTTTTTTTTGTCTGTTTAATTGTTTCATTTACACCAGAATTAATATAATAATAATTGTGCATTGTTACTGTTTTATTCTGCTTCCTTAAACCTCATCTGTCATGAGATCAAACAGTTCCTGTCTTATATTTTACATTTACCTAAAAAAGATACAGTGCCAACTTAATATAAAGTATTTTCCAGATATTATTTGTACACATTAAAATGTTACTTTTCAATGTTTCTGAATGAAGTCTCTTCTGCTCTTATATTTTATCAAAAATACAATAAAACTAGTAATGTTGTGAAATATTATTACAACATAACAGTTTTCTATGTGAATATATGTTTTCAAATGTAATTTATTTCTGTGATCAAAGCTGTATTTTCAGCATCATTACTCCAGTCTTCAGTGTCACATGATCTTCAGAAATCATTCTGATTTGCTGTTCAGTTAATGATGCTGAAAACCTATTTTGCTGCTTCATATTTTTAGAAAACCATGATATAGTACCCTTCCAAAGTTTGGTGTAAGATTTCTTAAATAAGAAATTAATACTTTTATTCAGCAAGGACACATTAAAGTGACATTAAATGATAAAGTGACATTTACAATGATACAAAAGATCCCCATTTCAAATAAATGCTGTTCTTTAATTCAGAAAAATACTGTATTATGATCAAATAAACAAAAGAAGAGAAATGCTTAAAGATTTGAAAGAATTGCAAAGGGAACATTATATTTAGGGCATCAAAAAATGTCAAATAAACCCTTGGTATAAAATGTCCATTGGTCATTCATTTTGATCAATGTTCAAGAAGGTTCCCTGAAATCTTTGTTTGCTTGTTTGAAGAAACGATTGATGTTTATTACTGTTTTCAATTACAAAGTGTAATTATGAAAAAAAAAAAAAAAAATGAAGCAACTCTTAAATTTTTTTATTTCCTTTTTTTTAAAAAAGTGTTTATATTTATATTTAATCTAAAATAAACATGTCTTGGCTGTCCTGTCCGTTCTTTGTGAGGTGACTTACTGTCATTTCCCACATGCATGGAAGGTCAGAAGTCCGTTCTGCGGACGTTTCCGGCGCCGTGAACCGTCACGTGCAGCACGCCGTGAGACGTCTCGACACAGTTTCCTACAGCAGAACCCACGCAAGATTTGACGTTTAATAAATCATTCTTATGCAATATACTTAAAGATGATGGAATGCTGACATTACAAGTGTGACATCCTAAACCAGACCTAAACATGACTTTAACAAAAATCCAGTGATAATATACATGCAGCTTCACATCAAAGATAGTAAAAATGATAAATAATGTTTAATGAAAAAAAAAATGAATGAACTTGTCAACTATATAAAACATGCATATCATGTGCATCATGTATAACCAGCACATCTGGGACTCACCTGGCCTTGATCCAGCAGTATTCGGGCCGCGATCTCTGCGTCCTGCATGAAACAATCACACAATCTCAATATCAGCAGCTAAAGTAATATCTCTGATTACTATGCATGTCCACAAAAACTCAAGTCCCAGTTCAAAGAAACAGTTTGCAGCTTATTGAATCCACAATGATTTGGTAAACAAACCCATGCATATAATTGTTATGTATTAAAACAAACAAAAAGGAAATAAAAGAAAAGAATGAATAAAATGATACAGTGCAATCAATAAAAAGTAAAAAAAAAAAAAAAAATCAATAAGCCTTTTAAAGTTGTGCATTAACATGGTTTTACCACAGTTATTGAGGTGCCGTTAGACAAAACTACGATGAAGTATCACAGCATTAAATGGTCAGATTTTTATCAAACTGTGCCAACAATGAAATTATAAAATACTGACTTTGAAGCAAATGTGCTGTTTTTCATACTAAACTAGTTGACATAATGCAAAAGATGATGAAACAGGTGAAAAACATCTTTCATCTGTGGGATTTTTCCCCCTGTTTTATAGTCCAGCAGCAAGTGAAAACCACTTTGTAAAATACCAGCACAACACTCTCCTCAGCAACACACACGATCTGAGGAATCGATCAGGTCTGAAACACAAACCTGTGTGCTAGAGGTTCATTCTCAAGGTTTGCTTATGTTAAACAGAGCAGACATCACTGACAAATAAATAACAGTTCATTCATGTAATGCGGCTGTTCCTGTAAGCGTGAAAGTTGGTGCATTAATGCAGATTCTCAAGAGTTTTTATTATCACCAATTAGTGCAATTATCCAACAATCATGATCCCAGTGGTGTTTTTTTGACATGATAACTGAGTGTGTTGAAGGTTCTCAATGTGCAGCAGTGCAGCAAAAGGTAATTACATGACAGATAAGTGCATTGTGACTGGGTGTGTGTGGTCTGTGTGTGTGTGTGTGTGGTGTGGTGGGTGTGTGTGTGTGTGTGTGTGTTTTTGTCTGACCTTCACAGTGTTCCGATTGACCCGGCAATAAGGCTTCTCCTCTGTATGGCGTCTCCTGCATTTCAGTCGTCTGGTGATCGTTACCTGTCCTGAAACAGAAGAAGCATCGTAAAAACACTGCGACAAAAAACAGCCAACTTAACAATGGAACACACACACCGACACCACACACACACCACACACACACACGTATTGTCCAGCGGACCACCACGAATCTGCTGGGCCTTTACTCATCTAATTGAAATTACAGCAGGATAAATTAACTAGAGAGACAGATGACGTTAAATAATCTTAACTCTGAATGCTGGGAAAAACCCACTAAACAAAAATAGTTCTTTTAAGCTACCCAACGATTGTTTTCTGTCATATACTTTTGGAAAGTAATTCGATGTTACTTTCCAAATATGACAGAAAACAAATAAAAAAACAGACATCCGCTTAAAAGCGTCAAAACAAACTCCTGGCTATCTTTCAAAGGTTTGAAACCACAACCCGGAGTAAATACTCGCAAAACCAGACCAATACCACAATGCATTTCCTTCCCACAAAAGTGCTCACATCATCAGTCCCTCACATTGTAAATATGATTTTGTAGACTCATGAAACCTGGATGTTGCAACTGCAGGCAGGCGAATCTGATTTTTTGGCAATTCATCAATATGGGAAAAAAGCCCAACTCTTTTGTGGGGTTTTAGGTTGCGTAATTGTGCTTCTTTCATGCATTCACAGGTCCTATAAAAGCTGCATGTTTGGCTCTGACGTGGCATCAGAGTGTGTGTGTGTGTGTGTGTGTGTTCAGGCCTCACGGGGCCGCTTCTGTCTTCTTGGGTGTAACCAGGAATGATCAGGCTCCACAGCAGCCCCCTGTCTCTCTGATGCGAAGTCTGACTCTCATCTGCCGTTGGTCAGTGGATTTCACACGATGCGTCAATCATTCCACATGCCTAAAAACCTCCTGATGGGGAACAACGCTCGCCAGCGACCTTTCACAAACACAGCCACAGCCATTCACCAACTGTAGGAACTGGTGACAAATTAAAGAGCCTCCAAGGAGGAAAAATCAAATTACAATCCATAAACCCCACGCTGGGAAAAATACAGTACAAGACCATTGTTACTGGGACCCTATACCTGATTATAGGGTCTTGTTTAACTCTTTAAAGCTGCAAAGTCTTATTTCTAGTGGTCACAGATGCTTGACCCTCCAATGAAGTTACAAATTCTCAAATGTAGCTTCAGAAAATATCTTTTTTATTATAAATTAAAAAATAAAAGAGACAAAACCTTGGCGAGGTATATATATATACATGTGTATATGTACTTGAAGCATAAATATAATATTTAAAGAAATGGTTACTGACTGTTTCTTAACCGCATAAGGTACATTTTTTTAAATAAGTCCATTAAAAGGTTAACTTTAAAGTAAAATTTCACATGGTTAAAACATTTTTTTACATGCAGTCAATATAGTATTAATGAAGTAAAAAGGTTTCTTATGGGTACTTAAAAGTAAAAAGACTGCTTTCACACTTAAGTACATGTTCATGTTCATTACTATTTATTTTACGTTTTTACTAATAATTTTTACTTTAAAGTTTAATAGTAAAATAGTAAAAGTAAATTTCACATGGTAAAAAAAAAAAAACTGTACATGCAGACAATTAAATTATTAATGAAGTTAAAAAAGGTTTCTTATGGGTGCCTTAAAAAAGACTGCGTTCACACTTAAGTACATATTAAATAATGTCAATTTACAGTTTTACTTTTAAGAACATTTGAAACCAGATCTTGTTTAAAACTACTGCAGACAATCAAATATCAAATAAATAAAAGTTAAAGTTGTACTTAGGTATCAAATAAATTTTCCTTTTAGTGTACTTGACTTTTATGATTGTGAAAGCAAGTGAGGAAAGCACTTAAGTACATATTTTAAATATTTTTTTATCATTATCTTTTATGTCAATCTTTTGTCATGCAATGTGTATATATATTTGTCATAAAGCTTATCTTAATATATGTTTTTTACTAACATTACTCAAAATTACTTAATGTGTAGCAACATACTCATATAACACTCGAATGTATTTTAGAGTGTTGATAGAATTATGAAATTACACATGAAGATTTACTCAAGTCCCATAAGTGGGTTGTCAAAAATTATTTTTATTACTTGATAAAGATTAAATAATTGCATTTTATATACAATATAAGTATACATTTAAGCTGCAATAGGTTTTTCATTTAATTGTAAATAACACAGCAATTAAATGTCCAAAACATTTAGTTTGCAATAAGTATATAGTTTTTAAAGAATATTACTGAGTATGCTAAAGTGCACTTATTTTCACAAGGGTGAGAACCCTGAGCCACTGAGAAATCATGATTTTGTAAGGCGTCAATAGAGTTCATGCCGTGTTTTCAGACAGTATTTATTGATCATGCTGTGTTATTGATCAGCCGCGAGCAGGATGGGCAGCTGCATTGTGTGTTCATAAGCGAGGCGGCGAGAGGCGATTAGTCAGGTGACCCGAGGAGGAGCCATTATCATAGTACCACCAACCAGCCCTCTTCATCTCCTCGAAGCTGGATTATCCTCTGGAGTCTGCGTCTACTTGCGGCTCTCAGAATGAGTCACCTTAGATTCCAGAGCACATAATAACTTAATTAAACCATGGTTCGGGACATTCTGTCTCTCTCTCTCTCTCTCTCATGGGGAAACGTGTAGAAAAGCTTAGCGCCAGGGAATGAAATGGAAAAAATGACAGAAAATTTGTGAAAGAAAAATAAGCTTGGCGTGAGGAAGATGGAGGGTGAATCTACGCCAAAAACCCTGTCAAGATCATGGTCTAGGCCGCATCTAGTGACCAAAATTAAAGGCATACGAATATATATAATATATATATATATATATATATATATATATATATATATATATATATATATATATATAAAAAATTAAAATAGAGAAAATATTGAGAAATTAGCTAAATAAAATATTTTGCTCAAAATAAAATTAATCCTATTTTTTAGGAAGGTTCGAAAATAAAGTGGTACTTCTTTGAAGTTATTTTATATATATATATATATATATATATATATATATATATATATATATAAAAGCATAAAGCAGTGTTGGAAGCTTAAAAGATAGTTCATAAAAATGTCAAGACCACGATTTAATACATATTTGTAATATAAAATATTTTAATATTTTACATACTGTATTTTGTTCAAAGATGAAGCCTAGTTAAAAAAAAATAAATAAATAAATATTTGAGAAGGAAAAAAGCAAGAAAAAAATATATTCATACTGTACAATGAACCAATGATAATATTGTTTGTGAAAAATGTCAAAATATTGAATATTTATTTTCCCATTTTAAATCATTTTCATAGGATAATGCAAAATATATTTTTCTATTTTTCTCTAGTGTTTCTGTGGTGAAATACAACCTGGACATGTTTTCATGAGATTCACCATTTTGGTACCATTAAAATGGACCGTTTAAACACACACTGATGAAAAACATTTGAGCCACATCTCATGACTCCAATCAGCAGTGGCGAAACCAGCATCAAATCTAATGAGATTTGCTTCTGAAGTACTGATGGAGTTCGATTAGGGAGATATTTGGCTTGGAGGACGGACATGTGAACTAGAAAACGAGGCCGCGAGTCTATTGACGGACTCCTAATGGATGACGTGCAGGAGTGAACCCGGATAAAATTACGCACTGACGACCGCTCAGTAATTACCACGCCCGATCTCTCTTCTGTGCGGAATGTCAAACCAGACTATTCTATATGCCTCTGAGCATGCAGATATATTCAAATCACGCCCTTGCCTGTAAAAATAAATCTTCTTGGCAGGGATCTCGACGCTGAACGGTTTCTCTGTCAGGTTTTGTCTTGCTCCAGCTGGCTACTTTCAACAAGAACTTTTTGGAATGCAATCAAAAAGTTTCAAAAGCGGCATTCCCAGCATCCACCACTCGTTTTTACTTCTGTCATGTGATGCATTTTTTACCAAAACAGGACATTTACATGAAAACGGTCAACTGAGACCTCAGTATCACACAAAATGCGTGTAAGAAGAACATGCATTTATTTGCACAAAGCACTGGACAGCAAGCTCATTTCCTCTGGCTTTGACTGCGCAGCTCGAAGTTGTGCAACACATTTTGATCTGGACAGAGATCTCTCTGTTACAAACCCTCATGAGAGGCAAATGACGTGATAAAGTTAAAAACCATATTGGAACAACAGCGACAGTGAAAACAGTGAAAACCTTCCTCCTTTTAATCCTCACATCAGCACATCAGCTGCTATTTTTGACAGAAATGTTGCATAATTATACTAAATATCATATTGCAATATTCACATTATATTTGAGAATAACAGTGTTTATATCTGTATGTTGAATGAAAATCAATGCTTGATTGTGCAGTTACACTGCATGCACACAACACCTTCATATTCCTGGAAATTAAAATTAAAAATTTCTGATTAAATAAATGCAGCCTTTGTGAGCAGAAGAGGCTTCTTCATTAACAAATTTGCTCAACCCCAACATTTTTAAATGGTAGTGAAAACTCAAATTTGTATTATTTCACTCCAAACCATCAATGCTAGAGTTTATAAAAGTGCAAAATGAAAAGCAGAGCCACTTCATCGTGGCTGAGGAAATTGCACAGACACACACAGACAAAGCTAAATGCAGGGATGTCAGCGGTTGTGCAGTGAGCCGTCTCTCTCTCATGGCCAGTTCAGAAACATCTCTGCTGGCAAACATGCTGCTCTCCTGCGCCTCGAGAAATGAAATGCAGGAATGTCAGAGGAGATCACAGCGCTCCAGTGAGACCGACGCCAGACCTGCCAGCTTTTACCCAAAAGCTCAGCAACTGCTCTTTCATCACTCTTGTTTAAGATCATTAAACATATTTAGCTTTACGCAAGAAATAATCTCTGCCAGTGGGGTCAGAAAAAAGCATGGGGAAACAAAGTTTATCTCTCTGACCCTGCTGGCGAGCTGTTTTTCCCCTTGTTTTTTTAATTATAAACTCTTGTTTCAGTTTCTTAGAAAATAAACATCTTGTGTCATTTTGTATCTACCGTATATGAAAGCCAATTTCTGGTAGCTGCAGGAAAAAGATGAATTGGTGAATTATAGTGGGGATTCAAAAGTCATTATAAAAAGTCATAAAAAAAAAAAAAAAAAAAAAATTTGAAATTATGAAATAAAAGAAGCTAGAAAACTATAACATGAAATGTAAAAATTCAAAAATATATATCAGTGTATATCAATATTTCATAATCAAGTTATGAAATTCTGAAACATAATTATAACAAATAAAATTGTCCATATTTGATACCTTTCTCTTTATAATTATATAATTATACTTTCTATGTATATTTTGTTATTAATAATTATACTTTCTATGTCATAATTATTTAATTAGTTTCTCATAATTTTTGACTTTTTAGGTAATTTTTTTTTATCTCAGTGACTTGATTTTTGACTTTTCATTGTGTATTATTTCAACTATTTGTTATGATTTCTTTTGTCACAATTATTACTTTTCATCTCTCATAATAATTTATTTTTATGTCATAAAATATATATTTTTTTCGCCATACGTTGCAGAAAAGGGCTTCCGTACACGTAAATAATAATGAAAAACAACACAGGAATGCTGAGGTAGAAAATGCATTGTGAGGGTTTGATCAAATCTCTATTATGAAATATAACAATAGTAAAAAATGATGCTTGACTTAACAAACACCACTAATAGTCCAGAACAGCTGACATGCAGTAAAGAAATCAGAGCTGAAGAAACATGGGAAATGCTGGCGACGGACACCAAACTAGATCTCGGACAGTGATGGCGTCCTTCTGTGCTGATCTAGGATCAGTGCTGAGCTTCATTTTGTTAATGCAGTGCTGAGGGGACAGATGAGAGGAGCTGGATGGAGTTCAGAGAAAACTGCCGAGTGCAGAGGATATTGCGGGGTTTCAATCAAAGAAAGCAGAGGACAGGAAGCTGGAAGAGGGTGCATGTCATCGACCCAAACAATGATTCAGCAAGAGCTGAGGATGCTGTGTGTTTATTCGTATTGAGATCTGGCATATTTACAGGATTACAGTGATATGAGCAGGGTGTGTACTGTTTATACAGTGATTAAGCATGCATTACTGGGGAAGCTTAATATTGGGTCAACCACAATTTCACCATTGATTTTTGCAACAGTTAAAATCCCAGTAACAAATATGTTTGTAAATTTTTTTTAAACAAAATGCTGGATGCATGTTTGGCTTCTGTTGATCCAGTTTGCAAAAAACAAACAAACTAATAAAAAAAACAAACAAACAAAGATTTTCTTAGTCTTTTTTGTTTGTTAATATATATATATATATATATATAATAATCTAAAATAATATCTACACCCTGAATTAAAAATTATTTTCCTACTTAGCATTATTTTTTTCTTGTTATTTAATTTTCTTAAATGAACATACATTTAATTGAGAAGTAAAAAACGATTTAATATAAAATTCATATTGTACTGAAAAATCATCAAGTCAGGGAGGTTATATCTAAAACAAGAGAGAGCTAAATGGGGTCAGAAAAACAAAAACTTACGATAACTTCTTTTACACTGAAAAAATTATTACTCGATTTTTGTCTTGCTTTCAGGCACAAAAAAAAAATAAACATTCTTAAAACAATTTTCTCTCAAAACAAATAAAAAAAAAGAAGCAGCAAGTAACACACTGGATTCAATGAGAAAATTATGCTTTGAAAATGATAAGATATTTATTTCTAGGGAAAAAGATTAAATTAAAATTAAATTTAAATTAAAAATTAAATTAAAAATTAAAATTAAATTAAATTTATTTAAAAATTAAATTAAATTAAATTAAATTAGAAATTAAATTAGAAGTGTAAACTAAATAATTTAGAATAATCTAAATTAAAAATGAGTTCATGTTTGAAACAAGAACAAATAATCATTATTCAAGAGAAAACAAGTTTGTTTTCTGACCACACTGAAGCAGATATTTGCTCTTGCTTTTTAATCAGAACTCAATAGTTCATTTTTAGCCATACTTTTCTCAGAAAAACAAAAACTTTTTTAATCTTAAGTCTGTTTTTGCTTCTCAACTTTTGATTTTTGAACAAACAAACAAACAGATTTTTCTTAGTCTTTTTTTTTGTTTGTTAATATAAAGAAAGCAGCAAGTAACACACTGGATTAAATGAGAAAAATTTACACTGAAAAAATGATAAGATATTTATTTCTGGGGAAAATAAATAAAATAAAATAAAATAAAAACAAAATTAAATTAAATAAATTAAATTAAATTAAATTAAATTAAATTAGAAATAAAATTAAATTAAATTAAATTAAATAATTTTAAATAATCTAAATTAAATTAGTTCATGCTTGAAACAAGAACAAATAATCATTATTCAAAGAGAGAAAACAAGTTTGTTTTTTCTGACCTCACTGACAGAATATTTGCTCTTGCTTTCAATCAGAAACTCAGTTCATTTTTAGCCATAACGGTTTCTCAGAAACAGGAACGTTTTTTTTATCTTAAGTCATTTTGCTTCTCAACTTTTGATTTAAGAGTGTTTAGAGTATGGTCCTGAAAAACAACACAAAAAATACCGAGGAAGAAGATCAGTTTGCAGACCTACGGTAGCAAGCTTCTCTAGTAATCTGCGGCTTGAGTTTCAGTTTTGGTTGTAGGGCAGGACACGTTTAGAGGTTGGGCTGTATTTTAGGCGTTATGATAAATGGACACTGGGATATGTTGCGACCGTTGTGCTATTCCTGGGCCAGCAGTTGTATATGGGTGTGGATTACTTTCCTCAAGACTTCCAGGACACATGCTTGACTGCCGAGCACCTACCGCACCAAACCTCAAGCAATGTTTTGGAAACCAGACAAAGCTTATTACGACAAGACCCCTGACGATCCACATTTTTCAGAGTTACAAACACCATACAGTCCACAGAACACAGTGCAGTGAACATTTATATGTAAAGAACAAACAAGAAACAAGTGTTTACGGGAGGAACACACCCTTATTTGCAGTGAGTGACTCAGGCTGAGGACTGTGTAGTGTGATGTTTTACTGTTAAGTGTGTGCGTACTGAGGTATTTCAAGAGTCCAGCCATGTTGGGCTGAGACGCCCTGAGAGACCTCAGCTTGGTTCAGAAAACACCCGCAAAGAGTTTGTGTGAAGCAGGAGTCAGAGGAAATCATTTAGAAATAAGAGCATGTTTGTGCTGGGTGTGGGTTTACTCTAAATCTGACAAAAACCTTCTTAAATGTAAAACAGTATCTTAAAATAGCAAAAAATAAATGCAAAAAAAAATGTTTTATAAATAATATCTTTTAATACATTTTTTTTTTTTTTTAAAAAAAAAAGGTAAAATATGGTTCTAAATAAATGTAAAATAAATATTTTAAGTAATCAAAATAGGTTCAACATAACTCTGCAAAATAAATAAGGTTTAATTTCCGGTAAATAAAAAGTAAAGGAAACATTGTTTAATAAATAATGTCAGATACCAAAATAGATTTATTTAGTGGAAGTAAAACATACATTTAAAGTAAAATTTTACATTTTATTTTTGAGAATGAAATGTCAAATAGACGTATTTTTGAATTTTTAACTTAAATAATTGCAACTGTCTACATGACTTGGGGGTTTGTGGGGGGGGTAGAACGGGTCCCAAACGCAAATGCTTCATGAGTCTTCCCTGCTGCTGAGACTCAGTGTTTGTTTAGATGATTCACTTTTACTTTAAAAAAAATGCCCTACTTGTTTTAATGATGCACTGCCATAAGATGAAAAGTGAAAAACTTCAAACAAGTGCTGCCTAAACTAAAGCTCTGCGTGAGCTTTAGTGCAGAGAAATAACACAGTTAAACTACAGATACTACTGACTTTAAAGAGACTGAGAGACCTGAGAAACTGTGTGATTGTGTCACTTCGTTCCTGCAGAGAAACTATGGGCTCAATAAAACCACACACACACATCACACATCACACACACACACACACCACACACACACACTGATCCTGACATGACTGAGCTAGTAACCACAACCACATTCTGAAATGAGAAAGTATTAAGCAATAAACCAATTCTCTCCTCCCCCCATCAGTCAGCAGCTCAACAGTGGATCTGGGCACTGTGTGTGTGGTGTTCAAATACCCGTTTTTGCTCTTGGCTTCGTCTGTCTCTGTGTTTGTTCATCTACAAATTTTGATGACAAAAGAACAAGAAAAACAGCTGCAGCAGACGCCATGGAGACGCTTGATGACGCCAAAGCGCTTAATGTTGGTGTTTCTGCTCCTTCACTCCTGCGTTTTCCCACAGCCGATGAGCTGCATTCATCAGACCAGCTGGAAAAGGAGCAGCCAAACAATTTCATGTCTGTTTCGGTTCTGTTACTCTTCAATGTCTTTTTCCTCCAGCAGTATGAAGGATGGGAATGCTCATCAATATGACTTGCTGATTGTCCCCATCATTACAGGCGTCCAGTGTTTGTACCTTGTAGAGTTTCAGTACAAGCACAATGACTCGGCTCATTACAGAGAATCAAACACATCCAGACGTGATTAAGTGTTCTTGCGTAATGTTGTGCCAATCATTAAAGAGCCACATTACATTCCAACACAAACTCGCCTCCTGGAAACGAGCCCCCCTTCACGCTGGGGTCGTCACCATTTGGAAGCAACACGAAAAGAACTCCAGATTCTTATTTATGCAGTGTAATCTACGTCCACAGCCATGGAGGATTTTTTTTTTTTTCGTGACAATCACTGAAACGCCTCAGGACTCCTTCGCTTATGGAAACCCTTGGTTTACCAGGAATCTGTTCTGCACCACTTCCAATTGTTTCAATACCGTAAACATCGTTCAGGTCACTCATCCACAATGAACAAGGACAAAATAAATAAAGTGTTTTCCACAGCCGGACTCGTGGATTTGAAATATGATGATCTGTAAATTACTTTCAACAGCGTAAACAGTCATGAAAACAACTCTACCACACAGCAACGTGTGGGCGGAGTCAACATCAGCAGCACACGGCAACAACTCTACCAAAGCAACGTGTGGGCGGGAGACAAATCAGCAGCACCACGGCAAAAAAACACTCTACCAACAGCAAGTAGTGGGCGGAGTCAAATCAGCAGCACACGGCAACACTCTTACCAACAGCAACTGTGTGGGCGGAGTCAAATCAGCAGGCACACGGCAACACTCTACCAAACAGCAACGTGTGGACGTGTTTTAGTCAAATCAGCAGCACACGCGCATACACTCTACCAAAAATCAATATGGTGGGCGGAGGAGTCAAATCAGCAGCACACAGCAACACTCAAGAACCAAAAGCAACATGTGGGCGGAGTCAAATCAGTAGCACACAGCAACACTCGACCCAAATACGCAACATGGGTGGGGTAGGAGGGGGGTCAAATCACATGACACAAGGGCAATGGTGGGTGGGAAGTCAAATCAGTCAGCACCCCAACGGCAACCCTCGACCAAAAGCAAACGTGTGGGCGGAGGTCAATTATCAGTAGTCACATCAGCAATGTGGGTGGAGTCAAAATCAGCTCCACGCACACCAGCAACACTAATGATTTGAAGTCAATTGCAACCCTCTAATTGACTATGATATGAAGCCTACATGACAGCTAATTTACAACTTATTTCTATATAGGACTGGGTTGATAAAACAGCTATAAATCACTATTTTCATCCACTGTTCAGTATTTATCAAAATGTATATAATTTGCTATGAATATAGCTCCAAATATGGTGATTGTGTTTTCAATTTAGAGCGTCTATAATTGTCAACTGAACATTGGCAACCAATCAGATTTTAAAATACAGTAAAACCCCAGCACCGTTTTTGTCAAATAATAATAATTATACTCATAAATGAACTTAAATAAAATTTTTTTGTTTGTAATTCCCATTTGAAAATTTATTCCAATTTATAATGCCCCCACCAGTCCTACAATCTGTTCTTTAAAAGAAAATTGGCAAAAAATGTACCTAACAGCATTTAGGGGAAAAAAACCTATCATACTTGATTATGGAAATGTATGAAACATGCCACCCCCCCACACCCTTTTTTGAGTGGTGCCACAAATAAATCACTGAAGCGTTGCATCTGAAGCGTTTCGCGGAAATTAATGGAACTTCTAAACTCTGAACTTCACAAAAAGTAGTCTATTAATAGCTAAATTGATAGCTAAAGGTGCCGTACGATGGATTGCTGATATTTTTATAATGATTGTTCACTTATACGTGCAACATCAAACATCTTATTGCGAAGATATTATTAATATTGTCATGTACATCAAACGTATTGGCCAGGTCTGAAGCTCAACTAGCAAAGCCAGTTTATTCCAATTAAACTGGGGTTCTTGCCGCACAAATCTAGGTTTAACATCCTATTACAAACCAGTATGTATCCTCATCCTTAAGATGTACACAAGCTAACGAGGGCAGGGCGCGGTGAGTGGAATTGAATCCCCGTTGCACAGAAACTACACAGAGAGCAAGGTAATAGCAGGAGCTGAAGGCTTGGAGAGGACGGCGTGGAGAACAGAGGGAGCTTTGTACCACCAGGCGCAGATCCACAAAACACACCATTCTCCCTTCAGTGACTTTGCATTTTCTTTCACCCGACAACTCTTCCCATCACTCAAACTTACAGACTCAGTACTTACACTGCACTGCAATGTTTGCTACAATATTTTGTGTTTTTGTTGTTATGTTGCAGGATTTTGGTGAAACCCCACCAAAAACAGGAATTTGCCACAATGCGATAATAAGAGGTAACTACTACTATATTAAAAACTTATGACAGTGCCGCCTGTGTACATTATGCTTCATACATTTTATAAAGTTCACCCCCCCCTATATTATATATAGATAATATCTATTATAATATCTAAATCCAAAATGATAGACAGAATGATATTAAGTTAGGTAGACAGAGTGATCATAGATAGTCGATAGATAGATGATAGAAGATAGATAGATAGATAGATTTTGATGTATTTTTAGATGAAACAATAAATGTAAAGTCGATGAGCTTTAGGCTGGCCGTTACCCTCAGTCATTACACTACTGAGTCAGTCGTAATGATATCTCTTCTTATGATCATTGCTCAAGGTCGAATGGGTGTTGTTACATCAGGTGTGCCGTACAATCACTTAGGTTAGACAGAGTGAATCAATAGATAGATAATTAGATAGATACTAGCTAGAATCATATAGATAGATAGATAGCTAGGGAATGAAACCAATAAAGGAAAGTCCTGTGCTGACAGATGGATTGTTCCCTTCAGTCCATTACAACTACTGAGTCAGTCCTAAAAATATCTCTTCTTCTGCTCCATTGCCCAAGTAGTGAAGGGTGTGTTGTACACATGTGTGCCGTGCAATCACTCAATACACAGCAACAGACTTCATGAGAAACATTCCCGGAGTAGCGGTACAGAGATCAGCATGGGTGCGGTCGGCAGTCCTGTGGAGGAGGAGATGAACTACTCCTATTACCGTTACAAGCACCCAACCCTCGATTATGAACCCAAACGAACCTCAGCAAATGTCCGGAGACCAGACTGCTCTTACATCAGTCCCTACCAGCTGAATGGTCTTTTGAAAGAAGCAGGGCCTTCACATAAGAGACTGTTGTTTGTCTTTAAAGCGACAGTTCACCGCCAAAAAACTGAAAGTTAAGTAATTTACCATCGCCTCATGTTGTTGCACCAGCATGTCTTCCTGCCTTTTCCAATACGACAGCATACTAACGGATATAAAATGGAAGGTGATTCCACACTGTCCAAGCCTCAAAATAGGAAGCCCAGAAAGGCATCCATACTACTAGAGCACTATTCCCAAGGTCCTCCGAGCTATATGCCCAGGAGCTTAAAACTTAGAATGAAATTAAAAATAGCCATTTATCTTCCTTAACAAACATTACAAACATAGCAGTTCACAATTTTTTTTTTTTTTTTTTTTTTTTTTTTTTTTTTTTTATACAGCCCTAATACTTAATTTTTTAATCAATGTTAAAACAGATAGCAATCGACTAACAAACTAGTAGCTCACAAGTTCTTTATCGGTTCATTAGTTATTGTTCATAAATCACTACCACCATGGAGGAGAAAATGAATGGTTTTTTTACTTTTTAAAACCGAAGAGAGGTAAGGTTGGAGGGGGAGGGGCGTAAATAAAACAAGAGGGATTGATGGCACTCACCTGAAAAAGAAAAAAAATTCACCGTTTCAGAGGCGAGAGCAAGTTATTATGTAATCTGGATCTCAGACCAATTAAATTAGAGGACTATGTAGTTTTTAGATTTTTTTTTTTTTTTTTAGATTAAGCACAAACACGAATTTAATGTCACAAAAACAACAGGAAGGGTCCAATCTGGTAGTGTGTTTACATTACAAGCCTTCTAAAAGGCTTTTTCAACATAACCATAGTCATAGTAATGTGCAAATCTGAGTGCTGTGGTGAAAGTATCGCTATTTCGCAAAATTATGACTTAAATATGATGTTACTACCTCACACACAACTATCATATGTCTTCAGAAGACTGGATATAGTCTCGTTTTACAGTACTATTTGGAGCTCAAAACCGATGATTTATAGTCATTCGGTTGTAAGGAAAGAGTTCTGTATATTGCGTAATATAAGGGATATTTTTTTTGTGACTACCCCTTTAAAAGACTGCCGGTGACTCACTGAAGAACGACCAGACAAACCGCCAGTAAACTCGGCAGCCCCATAACTGTGTATCGTAGTGATCCATACGCATTTCCAGGATATACTGCTCTTTGTGCGTGTTTAGCGTGCCGTGGGTTTCTGGATAAGGCTCTTCGGCTTGTCTTGGGCCCGCGACACACCCTCCCTTTGACATTGACCCATTCTCACAGCCACGCGCGTGCATGAACAGATCTGTGTCTGCGCAACCGCGCATAAGCCCAGGTTCTGGAGGCGCAGCCCCGCCGCTTAGCTTTTCCCCTCCTTCTTAAAATTCCAGTCACATCAACTAAATGCAACTCGTATGCACCGCTCCAGCGCAAGATCTACAATCCATGAACAAAGACTATTATGAGTTAAAGCACTGGTAAACGTCAAATAACGTTTGCGCGCTCACAGCCCATAAATTCACCAAAAAATCTTGTTGAAATGTGGGCTGGCTCTGTAATGCTTGGGTAAACCTTGAGGGTACTCAGTCATGTCTCATATGACGCAGTTGATTTTTAATGCAGCTTTATGTTTTACAAGTTTCCAGCCGCTGGAAAAGATTAGGGTCACGTCACTCTCTCGCCACTATCAGCACTTACGGCTCTATGGATCTTTACGTTTTGTTACATTATGCACAACAGATTCGTGACAAATTACGGGCAAACACATTGGTTGCATGCATTAAAAAAAAAAAAAAAAAAAAAACTAATGCGATAAATAGGCTAGTGTAACTTAATATAGCCTATATATTCATACATAAACAGGCTGTTATAAAGCCTTGGGAGATTGCACTTACCTCTTATGCAAAATAATTATGGGATATCAAAGTGCTCAAAAGTTCTATAAATAAAGAAATGAGCAAAAGTCGACACTGCCTTTATCTCAGAAATATATATGTATTTTTCAAAAGTTTTTTGACCCTGGGTCGCTCCCAGCGCTCTTTAGCTCTTTCGCTCTTCTCTTTCCAGCAGCGTTTGTTATTTTCTCTCCCTCTTTTCCTCTCTGTCTGTATTACCCCGTTTTTGTCCTTTCTGGAGACACCGAGAAAAAATCGCACAAAAAAATATGGAGCCGTCAATCAAATAAGTCGACTTGAGTTATGGATGGGGGAGCGCGAGATTAGTCATCGAGCTCGAGTCGCCGGTGCTGAGCTGTTTGAGGGCAGTTATGAGGCGTATCTGTTACGATAAACAACCCCTGCCCGAAACACACCAACATATCGATAATCAGACCCTTAAAGTCGAAGAAAGCCTGCTCTTGTAAAACAGCTCCCCCTGTTTTCGGCAATGGTTCGCTCCCGTTGTTGAGTCGCCCGGTGGAACAAAACGCGCTCGCATTCCAAGGTTCTGGTTACAGCGCCAGCCGCAGTCTTAATACAAGAACTCCGTCACAGTTAGGAGACAAAATAATAAAAACCCTTCTACACGCCAGAAGATATAAATACACGAATCTCTAAATCTCTAACCCGCAGTGGAGCTGTTGATGGAGTAGTGCACAAACACAGTTAGGAGACAAAATAATAAAAACCCTTCTACAGAGACACTTTATCAGAGCCGATTTTCAGGAAGATAAAATTTACCATACACCAAAAGTATATATACATATATATATA
>NC_056578.1:24665-125003 GCF_018340385.1 Cyprinus carpio | reverse complement strand
GTGTGATTCGGGCCGCGCCAGAAGATATAAATACACGAATCTCTTGCAGAAATGCACGGGATATGCAAAATAGGGTAGACAAGTGATCTGTAAAAAGGAATGGGAAAGTGAACGCGCCTGCCTTCTCATCACAAGAGCTCGCCTCGGGCACCCGCAAAAATATCTATTGATTGAGTACACAAAAAAAGACAGGAGACAAAATATAATAAAAACCCTGCTACAGAGACACTTTCTCAGACCGATTTTTCAGGAGATACAAATTTACCATACACCAAAAGTATATATCTATATATATATATATTATTATATAGATGATATATATATATATAATAGTATATATATAAAACTCAGTGACAACATAATAGTATAAAACCATTACAGCTTTACAAGTATTACTAGGCTGCAAATGAATGTTCAAATTTACCACTGGCTCTTCACATGTTGGGACCACAATGCAGTGAAACTTTGGAATTTTGGCAGAAATGCTGTAAATTCATATAATTCTGCCTATTAAAAGCATGTTTCACAGCGCTTATGTTTCAGCAGTTCTGCACGGACAGTATTATGCAAACTTATACAAAAATAAAGTGATTTCTAGGTTACTGCATTGAGTGTTACCTCTGGCGGTGGTATTGAGTTTATCACTGAGAGCAATAACTGACGTGATCATCATGAAATCTAATGTAGCCTACGTTCACATCCAAATGGTGATAGATCTACACTGAACCCGAACCCCAAAGTGTTGCCATATAGTGCTTTAAAAGACAGATTTCCTCACTCCAGTCAGGCCTGTGTCACATTGCCTGGATATGCAGAGTGTATTTATGTTGGCAGTCATATTAACAGGTTACAGCGTTCACACTGACTGAACCCAATCTACCATCATTTAACTGTCTTCTGATATATTTGAAAGAAAGTTAGGAGGCCGGATAACATTGGACCCTATTGATTATCATTGCACTGATTTTTCTAAATATCTTTTGTGTTCTACATAGAAAGTGTCAGATTTGGCAGCGGATTGAGATTGAGATTGGGTTTTTAATTTTAATAAGTTAATAAGTTTAGCTACACTTTGGGGGTTGGGTTCAGTGTAGCTTAATAACAGTTTGCATGCTACATGATGAACAATTTAAGATTGCCATTATCAATAAACCGCCAGAAGACTCGGCAGCCAGATAACCGTGTATCGTAGTGAGTCCAGACGCGGTTCCAGTATACGGTCTTTGTGACTGTTTGTAGCGTGCAGTCGTTTCTGGAAAAGGCTTCTGTGAGTTTTAATACTCAATAAAAGGTTAATAATATAAATCTACAACATTTCTTCTCAAATTGCACAGTCTCAGTTAGTCTTATTATAGTCAAACCATGGTAAACTTTGATATCATTTGCAGCCTATAGAGTCATTGGCAAAGTCCCAGAAAAAAGCACTAAGCCACGTGTAAAGCTCAGTTCAGTGGGTTCAGTCAGTCCAGGAGCATGCTGGGA
The DNA here is from genome assembly GCF_018340385.1 of Cyprinus carpio. NCBI lineage: Eukaryota > Metazoa > Chordata > Actinopteri > Cypriniformes > Cyprinidae > Cyprinus > Cyprinus carpio. Next base: position 123,521 of record NC_056578.1, on the reverse strand, counting down.
AACATTCGGGGTCTCACAGCCCCCTGTAACTGAACTATATGAGAAGTTTCAGATCCCTGTTGCACAACGTGAACCTTTACGGAAGATAACACTTAACTGACCTCAGAGTTAGCGCTGAAACACGTAACATTCAAGCCAGCTCACGACTTACCGAGTCTGTAGACTCATGCTAAACCCGGGATAAAAAGTTGCTGTTCCAACACACTTAAATCGTATCAGTAAGATTAACTTTTAACATGACACGCAAAGCCAAAATGAGTATTTCCACATTTCAACACAATATGAAGCATGCTCCCAGTGCTCTGGATGTGAGCAGCACATGATGGACAGGAATGTGTAAGATCTACCTTTGTAAGAGTGAAAAGAGCTCGCGAAATCATGCAGGAGTACATTGAGCTGGTTTTCTGAAAGCGCAGGGCTGAACTCTGACATGACGACGGATCAGCAAATGCCAAGGTCAGAGTGTCAGCAGTTCTCAGACTGAAGGAGCATCACTTTTCTTCCACGTCCTCGCGATGCACCATCCCTTTCAAATCAGCGGAGCTGTAAAGACAGTGTTTAGGTGCCTTGAATTAGAAGATTCAACTAAAAACACATATCGGGTGGGACTTGCTTTTATCCAATTGGATTGTGAAAAGTGGGTGTTGTACTGCAGAGTTTAAAACACCAGCGGCACCCATTGATTATAACGTATGCGTCAATCATTAATTAATTAATCATTCCAACAATAAAAAATGACAATTTATTTGATTACATTTTTTTTTAATTTTAACTCAGTTAACTTTGTTTAATATTTGATAAACTACAGTTTTATCTATTTATTTATTGTAATATCATCAGCAAATGCCATGTTCTTGGCAAACACAGGGTAGAAATTAAAATAATCATAATAACAGTAAAATTTTCATTAACAGCACTTCAACAGTACAGTTCAGTACAGAGTCGGTTTTGGTTTCATGTCGACCTCATTCTGTTGGGACTCAGTTTCTGCTCAAATATTATAATCCAACTTGTTGACAGTCTTAAAGAGAAAGAAAGTGTCTGAATGACTTTGTAGAACAAACTGCGTCACAAACCTGCAGACTGTTTACAGTGTGGCACTATTTCAGTCTTACAGGGTGTCTGCTGAATGAAAGTGCCCTAAACAATGTGACCCATCACCAAAGACCACAGTGAACGCCGGCTAAAATTACACACGCAACAATGCAGGAGCACACAAACACACACACAAACACACACTGGAGTTTGGCAGCGGCTCAGGAAAACACTTCTCAGTTTCACTGGTGTCGTGTTTGAAGCCCAGCGCTCAGACGTTTGGCCGGAAAGGTGTTTTATTTTGATTTTGATAAGCATTCTCTTTGTGAGGCGACGTTTCCAGAACACAGAGGTATTTTATCTCACAGTTATCTGCTGAAAGAAACACAGGCTGTGCAGTAAAAGCTGATTTAGACTCAGTGAGCTGTCTAAATGATTGTTAAAGGGAAAGATCCCTCACCCTTGTGAGTTTCCTTCTTCTGGTGAAACAAAATAAGATATTTTGAACAATGTTGGTAACCAGACGGTGCTGAACACACACACACACACAAACACAAACACACACACACACACACACACACACACACACACACACACACACACACACACACACACACACACACACACATATATATATATATATATATATATATATATATTCTATGGAGATCAATGGCTACCAACAACTTTGTTTGGTTACTAACATCCTTCAAATAAGAGGTTAAACACAGAGAGAAACTCATACAGGTTATTGTGTGACATGCAGGTGAGTAAATGATTGCAAAATGTTATTTATTTGTTTATTTATTTTTTTGGTTTAATTATAACTGCACAAATGACATAATGGAATAAAAACATCAGATAATATAAAACTATTTATTTGGATGATTTTTTAAATTAAGATGATAATTATTTATATACATTAGAAACAATATATTTTACATTTATTGCAAAATATACATACAGTATATGCAAAGATTTAGTGTAGGGGAGACATTTGTCTATAAAAAAAAAAAAAAAAAAAAAAAAAAGTTATCATTAAAAATATCAATTTGTCAGTAGTGATTTTCTCATTAAATGATTTTTTTGACTCATAACTGCACTGTGTTGAATCGAGTTTGTTTTATATGCAATAATGATAATATTCCAAGAAAAAGTGTTTTTATTTTACAACATTTTGCACAAAGAGAAATTAAAAGACCGAGAAAATGAACCATCCACTCAAACAATTAATGTTAAAAGAACAAAAAGAAAAATCCCCTACTTTACTTAATTCTATAGATCTGAGGACAGAAAAAATAATAAGATGTTTTTAGTATATAATGTTATTAACTAATTAATTGACGTTCTACTCAATTTTCACACTCACTCAAACTATGGTAATTTATTTTTGTTTACACTAACAGTGTATTTTATAAAACACTTATAAACAATATTGTTTCTATTTACAACACAACAAAAATCTTTTGAGTCATGAAAACCAATCTCTCATTTGATATATATGAATCTATGAATATATAGTCTATCAAATATTATATGATGTTTTGTTTTTTAGTCTGTAACCTGAAATGATGATGTTGGTTAGTTTATCTCGCATCCTTTTTAAGAGGCAAAAGTACAACAAAGTCCTTTAAAACATAACCACTGACACGCACATTGTATTCACCTACTAACCGTTTAAACGCTGTTGTTTCCTCTCTGTCATGTCCTGAGGAGCCGATGTGGGTGTGGTGGGTGTGTGTGTGTGTGTGTGTGGTGTGTGTGTGGTGTGTGTGTGTGTGAACAGCTGCAGATCTCTGGAAAGGGAATCTTTTTCCTGCTCTGTTTCTTCGTCTCATTGCGTGTGCTGATATTTCGCAGGCATTGACATCATCACACTGGCGTTGCCCACATTATGTGACACTCAGACCACGCACATTTATTACTCATTACAACCGAAACATGCACAGACTCGCAACTATCGCAGCTGCCGTCTCTCAAATTTTTCCGCATTAAGGTTTTGAAAAATCTGGCTTCAGATCCGGTCAATATGAGAACAGTGATGTCTTCCGATGCCTCTCTCTCTCTCTCACACACACACACGCCACAACACACACACCCACACACACCCCCACAGCGTTAGTTCACGCACCGACTGCATGCCCAGATCAGCAGAGAAAAAACTATATGATCAGCATCACCAACACACAGAAAATGACTGAGAAATCACAAAATGGCTATTTAATAAACAGCTCTTACTGCTATTATATGTGATCATTATCAATATCCACAGTAGAACAAAATTGCACACGACTGCATCCCACAATGCACTGACAGACCTTCCATTTCCACAAAATAAATAATATCAAAAAAATATCTTTAATGAAATATACAAAAAAAAATCCATATTTACAACAAAAATAACGAGTCACTGCTGTATGTTTTCAGCTTTATAACAATAAACAATGCATTATTGGAATTCTATACTTATATTTTATTATAGATAATACATACATATATAATTTATATTATTATGATTATTTCAAACAGTTTATCATGATGAAAAGACCCCAGTAATCTCAGAGACATTTCATGTTTTGAGCAATGAAAGATCTAAAGCTTGATGTATATACAGTATTTTTCAGCACTGAAGTGAATGTTATGGATGGAGTCTGTGGAGGAGAGATAAACAGAGAGAGGTGTGGCTGAGGTTTCATCTCACACTGGTTTTTGTCTTCCTCTCATTCACAGATCCGGTTTCTGTTTCTCGCCTCTTTTTTCTCTTGAACAAAACACACACTCATGTGGTTTGCACATATTTGAACCCTTCAGATAAAACGCAGCTCACATCTGTGTCTCTGTGAGTAACCAGAGTCTCACACACAAGAGTAAAGATTCAAAACCAACAATCCCAAAAAATAAAATTACAATAATGCAAAACTGTATTACAAAAAAAAAAAAAAAAAAAAAAAAAAACATTTAATTTAATTGCGTGAATCAATAGTATTAACAAATAAATGGGACCAGAGTAAAACATAATTCTGAACAAATAAAATAATATATCAACTGAAAAAAAATACAAAAAGAAATAAATATCAATAGTAAACAAGTAATATTGACAAATATTAAAAAAAAATACAAAATTCACTAAATTTATTTTACTAAATTTAATTTAATGTGTGTAGAGTAAACAAGTAAAGTAAACAAGTAATATTAACTAATAAAATAAAATACAGAAAATGCAAATAGGGTAAACCATTGAAAAGTAAAATAACAATAATATAAAGTTGCTAATATTTAAATAAAATTGTAAATAATATTAAAAATTTTAATGAAAATTAACAGAATTAAACTGCAAACTGACCTAAAAATATTACAACAAATTAATGATACATTAAAAATAATAATAATAATTTTACATGAAAAGTGCCCTTATAGGCATGAGGTGAATGACTTACTGTCTCATATGACAAAACTAGTGTGTTAGAAGTCAGCAGTTTTCGTAGTGCCCTAGTAAGGGTTTCTCTTTGTGTCTTGTTCTCTAAAGCATCTCACGTCACTCATGGCTCGCTTTGTTCACTTTCATTTACATTCTAGTAAGTCACCCGTAGACCAACAGCGGCACAATGCAGCCTGCAGAGGGTCACACGCAAACACACAGCACTGCAACGTCACACTTTCTAAAGATCATGTTATCCAACAACACAAACTAAAACTCACACTCGGTCAGGAACAAACACAGTCTTGGCAACAGCACTGCACACATGACCTCCTCAAAGAAACACACACACACACACACAGTAGATGAGCCAACCCATAAATCACCTTGTGGCCCAAACATCCTGAAGGATCTCCCATGCAGCACCAGGTGTTTGTGTTTTGTGTGTTGTTGTGTTTCTGGTTTGTTCAGTTCATTGTATCTGTTTGCCTGTCAGCGTGAAGTGCCTCTGCATTGGATGCATGCCACATCTCACATGTACAACTGTGTGTGTTTGCATGGACTTGTGTTTGTGTAACCGTGAGACCTGCGCTTCGGCAAACAGTCGAGATTGAGTTTGATTGCAGACTTGTAACTTTCTGTTTGGAGAAGTGTGCGATTGTGTGTGTTAACAGATAGATGTCATATAGACATATAGACATATGCACAAATAGATAGATAGATAGATAGATAGACCAACAGACAGATAGACAGACAGCCAGATAGATAGATAAACGGACGGCAGACAGACAGACAGACAGACAGACAGACAGATAGATAGATAGATAGATAGATAGATAGATAGATAGATAGATAGATAGATAGATAGATAGATAAACGGATGAGAGACAGAAAGCCAGATAGATAGATAAACGGACGACAGACAGACAGACAGACAGACAGACAGATAGATAGATAGATAGATAGATAAACAGATGAGAGACAGACAGACAGACAGCCAGACAGATAGATAGATAAACGGACGACAGACAGACAGACAGACAGACAGACAGATAGATAGATAGATAGATAGATAAATAAACGGACGACAGACAGACAGACAGACAGACAGCCAGACAGACAGACAGATAGATAGACAGACAGATAGATAGACAGACAGATAGATAGATAAACAGACGACAGACAGACAGACAGACAGATAGATAGACAGACAGATAGATAGATAGATAAACAGACGACAAGACAGACAGACAGACAGACAGACAGACAGACAGCCAGACAGACAGACAGATAGATAGATAGATAAACAGACAGACAGACAGACAGACAGACAGACAGACAGACAGATAGATAGATAGATAAACGGACGACAGACAGACAGACAGACAGATAGATAGATAGATAGATAGATAGATAGATAGATAGATAAACGGATGAGAGACAGACAGCCAGATAGATAGATAAACGTACGACAGACAGACAGACAGACAGGTGGACAAACGGAGGATAGACAGACAGACAAATAGATAGACAGCCAGACAGGTGGATAAATGGACAACAAACAGACAGATAGATAGATAGATGGACGACAGACAGACAGACAGACGGATGAACAGATGATAGATAGAGAGAGAGAGAGAGAGAGAGAGAGAGAGAGAGAGAGAGAGAGAGAGAGAGAGAGAGAGAGAGAGGAGAGAGAGAGAGAGGATCGAGGAGAGAGAGAGAGAGAGAGAGAGAGAGAGAGAGTGTGTGTGTTCACTGCACTGGAATGATTGTGCGCAGTGAGGCGTTAGATGAGGAGCGCACACACACACACACAGAACGCTTCATTAATGAATATACGTGTCCGGCTGGCGTGCCGTTCTGCCATCTGTGGCATGTGATACGCAGTTAGTGTTCTCTTCATCTTCATTTCATTGGACCTCATTCACTCGCTCCGTTTAAAATCGAGCAGATGTGTGTCTCCAATTCAATTCGTTTGATGGTTCCTGAATCTGTCTGCTTCCAAAGAGCCAGAAGAACGGCACAGAGTCATTTCATTGGTTTGAAATAATCCCCATTTAATTAAATTGAACAGAGATAATTTCATATTAGTCTGTTTCACGTTGCTCAGTTTCGCTGTGATATAACAGGTATACCAAAGGTTGTGTAAAAGCAAATTATCCACCATCAGATGACATTCTGTCCATGGTCTCAGATTATGAAACTCACCTGAAGAAATTTGAAAAAATAAATAAAGTAAATTGAGTTGCAAATATTTATATTAACTTGATATTTGGCACAAACCCTAAAGACATGATGGAAATGACAGCTACAACATTTCATATCAATATGTCACAGCGTTGATCAGATACAGCCTTTTCTGTTTGGCTCCTTCACATTTTCCTGTTTAACAAAACTGAGTAAGTTTACCCAACAACTGCTCAACAAAACACGCTCTAAAAAATGAATAAAACTATTGAAATAAAAATACTTTGAGGTTTGTCCTTAAAACGACTTGAAGATTGGACTGAGTGAAAAAAAGAAAAAAAAGACTCTTGAGGTGAAACAGAAAGTGTTTTGAGCGGTTTGGGTTGTGTTTTAACAGGTCCTCTAAAAGTTGCAGCGACAGACAGATCGAAAGATGAATGTGAACAGACAGAAAAACAATCTCATAAAAAAAGAGACTAGTCTAGACCTGTTTGTCTAAACCTAGTCTTATCCCTACTATACAGCTCACATCCTAAACAAACATTCAACAGCATGCAACAACATTCACAGGGTCCTCAGGGAATATAAAGAGAAATCTATCTTTTGGAGAAGCTAAACTGAAATTGCAGGTAGTTTGCTACAGGCCTTGAAATGAGGAGATTTCATTTTAGAGGACAGCAACACAAATTATCTAATAAAAGATACAAAAGCCCTTAAGAAATCAGTGATGAACGGCAGTAATACAATTACCATTCAGAAACAGATTACACGAAGCGCAGCGACCGCAGGGAACACTGTTGAATGACTCAATCAGTGTTTCTTTTAATTAGTTCATTGAAATGAACTAAAACTTGAGAGAGGCATTTGATAAGACTCTCTCAACTTGTAAGGTCACAAGCACAATTTAAAATAAAAAAAAATAATAATAATTCACTGCATTTTGCCACGCTTCATGACTACTTGTTGAGGAAAATAAAACGTATTGGAAAAACCAATGCAACATTTAGCTGAAGATTCTGAAGCAGTTTATCATAGCAGTGGTTCCAGATTCTTACAATAAGAGCCGACACGTCATGGACATTTGTAGATTTATTGAAACTTATTACACAGACCAAACAGAAAACAGAACAAATGAAAACGAAACGGCAACAAACACAGCTTGTATTTATCAGAAGCAAACTCACTTAGTGTCACTGTACACAGATACAAACCCACGGGTAAAATGACGTTGACTGTACAATCCGAACGTATTCACACAAACTCAGGGACCCCATAAGGAATATAAAACAGTTCAATCAAGCAGTATTTCTGAGAGGTTAAATAACAGAACTGGGCCACACTGCCGCCCACTGGTCGGGATGAGTAACTCTACATTTATTACCCAAAGGAGTCCTAGAGGTACATTGCTGCGCCTGAACCAACGCAAGCAATGAACTCCTGCCGGATGAGTTCAGATAGTTCAGGGTCCGTCAAAAGCTTCAGGACTCAACTGGAGAGCAATCCAAGACTACTTTGAGCAAAAATGATCTAATAATTGTCTAGTATGTGTTGGGGAAATGATGAGGATTAACAGAACCCTGCACAGAAGGGTCTCACAACCACAAGAATCAAGAAAAGCATTGGTGAAGACGGACATTCACGTGTATTAAAGCGCATCCTCAAGACCACGGCAGAACCTTCCCAAACCCCAGCCACCATTATCACCACCGTAACTCCTGCAGCGGTTTAAGATCTTAAAACAGATGAGAAGGACCTGGACGTGCCTGGAGTGGGAATGCGATTGTTTTCTAGGCTTTACAATCCAATTGGTGCAAACCAATTAACAAGGTTACATGTACAAAATGCATGTTAGTGTCTCTTTAGGAGTTGTAATCTCCAAATTCGATGCATTCTGATTGGCTCATCAATGTGTCAATCACCTAGTAGACCTACATTAGTAGTTAACGATGTTGATTATTACTCATATCCACACATATACGGAGTTTGTCTTTAATGGGTTGCCAAGTTACAAAACTAGTTATTTTTTTTTGCTCTAACCTTCACCCAAGCACAAACTATAACAGTTTTGGTAAAATCCAATCATAGCACTTCTAACTAGCTCCTCCTCCATATATTATGCAAACACATCTAATCTTTCGGGTTGGCAGTATTAAAACAGCTTGGCATGGTGATGCCACAGTGTCACAGCAATGAAGGAGATTTCACTGCAATTAAAAGTAGTTTCTCAATCCTAAAGCAGAAAACTTCACCATTCAACCATTTTTTTTTAAATGCAGATTTGGTCAAGGATGACGAGATCTCAGAGTACGGTGGCTGAAGTCGGGGTTCAGGCGATTGAGTGTCACTTGTAAAGCAGAGATTCATTTTCATGATGAGTCTTAGTCATTGTTCTGGACTCCTAAAATAAAACTAAGGGTGCTTTAAAGGTCAGAGGATCTACTCTATATCTCACGGTGAGCATGCATGTGTGTCCGTGTCGGTCACGTTTAAGAATGGTCTCCGTTGGTGCTGTCTCCATCATCCTCTCCTTCCTCCTGCTCTCCCTCTTCTTCCTCCTCATCATCCTCCCTTCCTCGACTCTTGATCTGCACAAACCCAAAGCGGCAGGTGAATAGGAGCGTGTGTATACGTGATTTCTGGCGCTGTTGTTTCTCTTTCACTCACCTCCTCTTCCTCCAGCAGGTCTCCCTCGTCCTCGTAGTCGTTCATTTCTGTGCTGTCGCGCTCTTTCTTCCCGCTGGAGTGCTGCGGGGAGGCTTCATCTGGTTTAGAGCTCTTCACCTCTGTGCAGAAGCATGAGGAGAGTGATTAGAACTGACTAGTGTTACTGCTTTTAGTGAATAGGTTTATATTCTGTGTGGCACGTACCGGATTTCTTGCTGTGGTCTCTCTCCATGCGCTCCAGGCTCTCCAGCAGATAGTCCACTTTGTGTTTAATCTGAGTCAGTTCTTTCTTAATAGTTTGTAGATCGTCAGCTCTCACTGAACACACACAGGGATGTTTGAAAAAATATAACAAAACACAAACCAATCCAAACTTTAAAATACTATTCAAAACTTCTCACAAAAGATTCACTAATTTCACCAAAAAAAGTCTCTTCTGCTCACAAAGGCTGCATTTATTTGATCAAAAATACAGTAATACTGTGAAAAATTTTTAGAATTTAAAATAAGTGTTTTCTATCTGAATACATGTTAAAATGTAATTTATTCCTGTAATCAAAGCTGAATTTTCAGCATCATTACTCCAGTCTTCAGTGTCACATGACCTTCAGAAATCATTCTGTTATGCTGATTTGCAGTATTGAAAACAGCTGTGCTGCTTCATATTTTTGTGAAGAAAAAAAAGTTTGGGTAAGATTGTTTTTTAAAAGAAATTAATAATTTTATTTAGCAAGGATGCATTAAAAAGTTTAAAAGGTGACAGTAAAGACATTTATAATGTTACAAAACATTTTGTTTCAAATAAATGCTGCTCTTTTGAACTTTGTTCAAATAATCTCAAAAAAATAAATAAAAAAAATCCACAAAAATAATCAAGCAGAAAAACAGTTTTCACTGTTGACTATAATAAACAACCATTATTAAAAACTGAGCACCAATAATAATAATAATAATAATAATAATAATAATAATAATAATAATAATAATAATAATTAATAAATAAATAAATAAATAAAGCAGCAAATCAGTATATTAGAATGATTTCTGAAGATTATGTGGCACTGAAGACTGGAGTAATGATGCTGAAAATACAGCTGCGCATCACAGAAATAAATTAATTTTCAAAATTAATTAATATAGAATACAGATATTCTATATGGTAATAATATTTTACAATACAGTTGTTTTTTAACTGTATTTTTGTTCAAATAAATGCAGCCCTATGAGTTTAAGACCCTTATAAACAACAACAAAAAGTTCCAAACTTTTGACTGGAAGTATATGTTAGAAAATTACAGTTAGATTTTTTTTTTTTAGTAATTAATATAGAAAATGGATTTAAATAAGAATTTAAAAAAAAAGAAAGAAAAAAAAGAGAGACATAAAATGTTGAATATAGCACAAAAAAGAGTGCCTCACTGGTGCGGGACGTGCGCTGGCTGCTCTTGGAGGAGAAGCTGGTTTTGGTCCTGCGGCTGCCGCCGGCGCTCACGCTCACTCGCGCCCGTTTGGAGGGAATCACCGGCCGCGAGAGCGGAGGAGGAGGAGGAGGGGGGACACGCGACGGGTACGAGTACATCCTGAAAACACACACTCAGATTAACACACACCTTCATGGAATCCTGCAATCCCAGTTCAGACAGACATTCAAAGCCTTTCATGAATAATGAACAAAGCTCTTTGCAAAGCATTTGAACGGTGAATCTGTAAGGAGAGCTAGCTCACCTGTCATAGTAATCTCTCTGAAAGTCATAGTCCAGATCAAATGAGGAGCTGCTGCAGGAGAAAACAGTTCAATAATCAACAGGGGTGAAATACTTCCACATAAAAATAAATAACAATAGAATAAAATTAAACACAAACCTGTACATATCTCCTGCAGAGCGTTTGATAGTCTTTGAACGATGAGGTTTTGGCTCACCAGCCAGATTAATATCTAAAAATGCAGAAAGATTGCACACACACACACAAATTACATTGTGGGCTAGTGGTCACCAGACAAGTCACTTTGGATGAAAGCATCTGCTAAATTAATGAATGTAAAATGTAACCAAAAAAAAAAAAAAAGGTGCTCATACATAAGCAGGGAGAAGTTTAACAGACATCTAAAACATTTCTTATTTGAACTATTACACTGAAGCAAACAGATCCTTCAAATAACTTTAGAATGGCCATATTTACAACATTAGGACACAAAACAGCTACACAACGTCAAAAAATTTTACTCTGAGTTTAGACTTTCTGAGTTTAAAATTCCTGATCCCATTTCCCCTCTACATTATCCAAATCTGGGTAAATATCTCAACAACCTGGCCAGGGCACATTTCCCCCCTAAAATTCAAGGAAATCAATTAAATGATAATAATAATACAATTAAAAATAGATTTTGCATTTAAAAATATATATATATATATATATATTATATATATATATAATATATATATATATATATATATATATATATATAAGTCTTAAACAAAATAATATCTATAAATCAATTTTCTTTTGATTTTTGTTGGACACATTCTTGACAGATTTTGTGAGATAACCAAAGACTGCATGTATAAGGTGGCTCACTCTTATTAATATGAACAGAAGAAAGTGCAACGCAAAGTATGACAGAATAAGTCCCGCCTTCTAAGTAAAACAGCCAATCGCCAATTGGTTATGTCATCAAATCACTGCAGCTGCCACTTCTTTTAGAAACAGACCTGAGATGAGGCACTTTGTATCGCACGTGTGCATTGGCTGGACCTATTTGAAGATAAGACAACATTTATGAAGCAATTCACGTTGGATTTACTTGCCGATTTCAAATTTGTTATTGAAATGCAAGTTCGGCCTGCAGTTTTTGAGATTCATTATTTTGCCATTCAAGTAGATAAGAGTTGATCTCGCATGCCTGGAGGCACTGCAAATAGGGCCGCCAAGTCCATTGACTTCCCTTGAAAAGGACTTTGGATCAACTTTAAAGCTGTTGTCTGTAGCTTTTTATATTTATTTATTTTCCCCAGTCTGTAACAATTTTTGAGTACATAACCAGCCAGTGTTCAAAACTATCTCCTTTTCTTTAACCGATTCGCAACAGTAAGCTTGCAATGTTTTATAATTTGAATGGTACTGGTAGGTTTTTACAGGAAATATGAGCATGGCACTGCGTCATTTCGTCGCGTCGGTAAACAGAGGCGTAAAGAAGATAATTCCACAAATAACTGCAATTGCAGGTTTCAAACAGAGATGGTGACAAAGAGGCAAACCTTACGGACTGCAGCTTTAAGATTAACACGTCCTCAGGTAACAAAACGTAAGAAATGAACCCGAGATCTACAATGACCTGCATCAATAAGATCTTCACAGTGTGACGCTACTCTGCTTACCGAGCACCTGTCCAACGATCATCCTCCCATCTTCACCCGCGACCGCTGCTCTGGCGTTCCTCTCATTAACGTACTGGACGAACGCGAAGCCTTTGTGCACGGAGCAGCCCACGATCTTCCCGTACTTACTAAAGATGGCCTCCACATCAGCCTTGGTCACCAGCATGGTGTTGAGGTTCCCGATGAAGACCCGGGAGTTCAGCGAACGCGGATCCGTCTTGTTGGTGACGTTGCTGGCCATCAGGCTGCTGGTTGTGGGGGAATGACTGGGCAAAAAGAGAGGAATAAAGGGGGTGCAGAAGATCGACAGAGACAGGAAGGACAAATGAGAATCTAGCACGTCAATAACATTACTAGCCTCAACATCTACGTTTCCATCCAAATTGCGAAGTTATCTTGTGAAAAATTGGAATTTTGCATGAACCAATTGAAACTAAAGCACCATTTCCAATCCATGTTGTTTAAAAGAACAAAAAACATAACTTTCTGGGAAACCTGCACAACATATCAGTAATAAAAATGGAAGTTGCTGCAAATGCAACAGATGAAATGCAATAATTGCTGCCATGTAATCTTGGCCTGATGTTTGGGAACACAACCATTTCAGTTCTGGGAGGTAAATGTACCAAACCAAATAATTTTGATTACAGACTTTGGCTTAGGCATTTCAGAATTACTAAACAATATTTTAGATTATGTGCAACGCGATTGGTCTGCTAATTAGTCCAGTTATCCAATCATGCGATCTGTTTTTGTTGCACATCGAGGAATTTGATCAGAAAATGTGTTTAGTGCATAGTTTATGTGCATGTAAAAAAAAAGATCCTCAATTGATCTCATTTTTTTTTTTTTATGTGCATTTAAAGTTTTATGTACATGCAGCTTTTTTATGTGATCTCAAAATTTGCATACAAATGTGGATGAAAACATAGTGAGACCTGATTAGTTCTGGAAATCTAAAGTCAACATGAAACACATTTTACTTTTTTGTATAATAACATGTTTCCTTATGACTTATTGTAAGTGATTCGATAAATGTATTAGCTACTTCAAAATAAATGGGGCCAACTTTGGTTACATGTTGACTTTCTCACAGTTTAAAATAGAACCACAAAAAGATTACTGCCCCCAGATCAATACATAATCATTTTCAATTAGTTCATTATTATGAATATTACCACAGAACAAGACATTTAGGGGAAGAAAAACATCAATATATATATACAGTTTGTAACCATCAAGATAAAATATACATTAGTTTCATAAGTTATATCACCTAGTATGTTAAAAATAAGAGCCACAGCAGTCATATATGAAGCTTTCCTGTGCTATAATGTGCATAGATATACAATTAAAATCAGAAGATTCACATATCAACTAGACTGGCGTGTATTTTGTAGTTTTATGCAGTTTGTCGTTAAATGTGTCACAGGGGATGGTGTATATATCTGTATGAACCAGGGCTGGGCAGGTAATGTGGTAGTGTATGGCCAACAGAGATATCACACATGCAAACTAAAATGCGGAAGTGAAACTACTCGCCCACTGCATTCAAGTTTAAATATAGAGGCATTATATTGCTTTGTTTATGGGTTTGACGGAGTAAAATGGGTGGAAATGCACTAAACAGTCAATTTACTGAGGAAAATGGACCTGGTTATGTGTGTGGATCGTTTTTTTTTTTCGTGCTTACTACATGTTTGAGGGGTAAACTGGTATGTCTGAGCTGGACTGGGCAGTGTTTTGGTGGTATTTTTGGACTCTTTTGGGACAAGACCGCCACATAACGTGCATATTAAGATATTTAAGTGTGCTGAAGGGGATGTCAGGGGTTGAATAGTCAGAACTCACTCCATTCTGTCTGTAATTCAGGTCGAGTCGTCTGTCTGCCTGATTCTGTTGGAGAGAAGAGGGTTGTTATTGGACACCATTGAGCTGCTGCTCAGCAGTGCATTGTGGGTGAAGGTCGTACTGCGTTGGGGGGTGATGTAACCCACCGCCCTTTCACGGACATCACACCAACCTCAACACCTTCCCAAGGACAAACAAGCAGTCTAGTGTCCGGATGCTGCCACCCAGTGGTTGGTACACACAACTTGAAGCAAAGAAAATGAAATCCAGACAGATATCCCAAGTGAAACAGAACAGCCCTGTCACCGTAACGTATTAAAACATGCTCAATGTCACATAATCCCTAACTAAAACTCTTTAATTTAAGGGAAAATTCCCAGTGTCTAATAAAGTGACGTTTCCCAGTCACGTGACACAATCAAATCATACGCTAATGGCTAAAAAAAGACCTTTCACACCACCGTCAAGAGAGATTAGAAAGGTCTATTAAAAGATGCTCTCGGCACAGCTGAAGACGCACCATTAAGTCTGTATTATAGCTGAACAAAAAGATGAATATCAGTGTGTCTGCAGGAAATCTCAGCTTTATAGGGACGAAAGCAGGTGAAGCCGTCACCTACAGGCCAATTACAGAGCGAGTCTGAGGTCCTCAGGCACCATGATAGACAGCAGCACAAATTCAAAGCAAATTAGGCCCTGTATGTTTGTATAATTGGTAATAAGTCGCAGAATAACACTAACCTTTGCTTTAGCAATTTAAGGATCAGTCAAGACTTTTCAATGCCTCAATATTTCACTATCACCATTACATAAAGTCAAGGAAATTATGTTACAATTATCATTGTTTTCACCCGTGCCAACTGAAGATTCAATAGTGTAACACTTACTAATTTAGGCCTGGTTTCACAGACAGGGCTTAGACTAAACCAGGATTAGGCTATAGATCAATTAGGGCTTTTAAGTCATTTTTATTAACATGCTTTAGAGAAAAAGAAGAATAAAGAAAGAAAAAAACTGGTGTGCATCTTGACACAAAACAAAGGCACTGGTATATTTTAACATCAGTCAGCACAAGTTTCTGAAACGGCTCACATTTACATTTTTGTCTGGGACTAGGCTTAAACTGGGGGTTAGAATCTTAACGATAGTTCACAGGAAATCAATCAGTTTTAAATGTGAAATTTAGATGTCTGTTCTTGAAATTATCTACAAAAATCTATCATGGCGAGATGCAGACTTGTCTTTGCACTCATCTAACACAAATGTAGACCTCATTGTCAGAGGTTTGGATTCTCTCAAGGAGTGCTTTAGCAAACTGTAGTGTGTCTGTGAACATGTGGTTTAGTGTTTTGCTGGCCTTTGCTGAAGCTGATTTAGACTATGAACTATTCAATGTCTTCGAAACAAGTCTACAGACTATTACGCATTTTTAAAGGTATTGGAAGAAGGTAAAGGCTACACACAGCAAACAGGAGTCTAGTCTGCATAAAAACAAGTGGAGAATAAAAGAAAAACCAACTTACGGATTGACGAGGTTCAAAAAAAGCTGCCTCAAAAACTACAAAAAAAGCAAAATGAATAAAATCAGAAAGGAACATCTTTAGCTCTCTTAAGTTGGGAATATATTTAATTAATTTTAACCTGAATGCTTTAGGGTTGACAGACCTGAGGTCTACATTATTGGAGAAATCTTGGTGAAAACCGGTTTGGTTTGACAAATTTGGTGTAAAATGTGGACTTGAGAATAGAAATGTGACCTCCATGACTTTAAAGAGCAAAATGTGTATGTTGTATATAAATGCATCAACGTCAGCATACAGTGTTTAATCTAGACCAGGGCTTCCCAAAGTGAGAGTCGCATATTTTGCAATGAAACAGCAGCGCAACAGCACTGGATCACTCCCATTTCCTTTAACTACACCGTTCACACCACAGTCATAAAATGGGAATTATCATCCAGTCACATTGCAATACTTGCTTATGGTGTAAAATCAGAAAAGAAACGGACTCAATTACAATATATACACAATCATTTCTATAATTTCCACCCTTGTCTTCTATAATCAAACGTGTGCTTTCGGGGGGTAAAGAAATGTTAAGATTAATCATAAAACATGGAAATATTACTGGTTGTACCCAATATCTTGCCATGTGAATGATTCTTATGTGTGGGAACCCGTGATCTACACAGATATAACAGCTAAAAACAAAACCAGTCTTTAATTGGAATATGATATTGATGTGTGCCTAGTGGGAACTGTGAGGGGAACATGATTTGGTGCATTTCACATCGTCATATAACATACACATTTACTGAAAATAATAATACTTGTATATTCTATATCGAGCATAGAAAGAAGACAGAGCAAAATGACACTTTCTAATGTGAAACAGCATTGAAAATATGGTTCAAGACTTGAAAATGGATCAGTCGGTGTGGGGGAGGGGTATAAATATATCATTTTCATTTCATTGAGACATTCTACAAGACAGCTATAAGAGTTTCATGGGCTGAACTTTTGGATTGCACACAAATATGAAGCAATTGTGAACACATACAGCATGAGGCAGTTGAGCGAAGGCAGTGATGCTCTCTTTGGCCCACTGGGCCTTCTTCAAACATTTATTTAATATTAATGCAACCAGCTCAATGCAACGTTCTTGGTGTACTTTTAATGGAAAGATTGAACGTTTACATGGTTTTGCACAGACCTGGGGTGCAAATGTAAAAGGTGTTAAGTGGTCCATGCATTGGTTTTATTGCATGAGACAGAAAACGTGTTTTCTCAGTCCATTAAAAGTGCCGAAACATAATTCAAAACCTGCAAAAAAACGTCGCCAGGGAAAAGAAGAAGAAGAAAAAAAAAAAAACACAATCGACACGATTCCGACTGGAACGCAACGAGCCTCAAAAATAAGCGCAAAAATAACGTGCAAATAATCGTATTGAAAAGAACAAAGGACAAGCTCACTCCAAATGTCTACAGCCGAATAAAAACAGTCTACTTATGTTGAGAAAATCAGTCTGTCATGTTAAAAATGGACTTAAAACGCGTTTTTATTCTGAATCCTGGACATGGAGGGAAAAACGACCCCATCTTGAAAACACAAGCACCGGTCCATTTCCTCCACATTAACTTCAAAAACCAAACAAACCAGCTGCTCTAGCAGTAGTCCTGCAAAAATGAGGTGAAAAATAAAATAAAAATCGAGCGGTCCTCTCAAAGCATGTTTTTGTTTTTCTTCACTGCTCTACCAACGGCTTCACAAAATGTACGCCACCACAGCCAAGCAGAAAATGACCAGAAAAATGCATTAAAAACAAAAAACACAAAAAAAATCTCCAAAGATAAGATTCAAAGTCAGTCAAAAATAAAAAAGCGACAAAAATCTCTCGAATCAAAATACTCACCGGGAGTTTAAGACTAAAAATGATTAAAATTCGGTGCTGTACTGTTTTGTGGATACAGTCCGTACCAGCTCGTCAGCAGACACCGACCAACAGACGAATGCGCGAAATGGCGTCGAGCGAATACGCGGCGGAAGCAAGCCCCGCCCCACTCCACACATCCTCGAATCTCATTGGCTACTGTGCAACGCGCTGAAGAAACACGTGGAATTGATTGGTGGATTTACGCGTCATTCTCTTCAACGCCTTTCTTTTTAAATGAAGTCCGCGTTTGATTGGTGAATGACTGCAGGATTTGGTTCGCATTTTACTAATCGCTATACAAAAGCTTTTCATCCCATTTATGGAGTTAAAAGCTCGTTAAATATCTGAAATAAAAGTTCTTTAGTAAAACAAAATAAAAAAAATGTATTATAGTAACCACATGTTGTAACAAAATAATTATTTTTACTACATTAAAACCCGGTAAATTGCCTAGTCATTAGTAAACCAATTTAAGTGTCAAAAATATTCTGAAAACACTGTGAGAAATACTGTATTAACAATAATACTGTTGTAATTAACTGTAGCAATTTGATATTGATCTGTTTCAAGCATCTGCAAACCATTAGCACAAAAAAAGCATTAAAATAAACGTAACTAAATATTTGAAGGCCTACTAAACAATTAATTGTAACACAATGCCACTGAGAGATCATTGATAATCACAATATTGAATACATTTATTTGAAATTCTGAATCACAGGAAATTATGGTGAAAAGAATGTAAAAACATTGTAGTTTAAATACCACTGTACTGTAAATTTAACATGAAATGTATAAAAAGGCAAGTCAGGTGATGTTGTCACAATATACTGGGTAAGTTGTCACAATGGAAACTTAATGGGTTTTCCAGCAGATTTTAAGCATTAAAAACAATAATGAAACAAAACAATTCATGAACAGCAACAATTCAGCATACAAAATTACTGACTTTTGATTAAATTTGTGTCAGCTTGTTAACAATTCAAAAATAATTGACAAAACAACAACAACAACAAAAACCATGTTATTTCAAGTTTTGCTTCCAAACTCAAATATATAGTCGACAAGCCCTTGAGTCCGTGAGCTACACTTTTAGAGGAATGAGGATTGGCGTTCACCACTTCAGCCTTCGGGAGTGACTACCTGCAACAAAACAATCCTTCGTATCTGTACTCATTTTCCATTTTTATTTGAATGCAACTGAGGAATGTGGCAACAATTATAATAGCTTTGTTGTCACTCGACTTGCTGCGTTGTCGCGGAAGAGTGAAGTCAAAGTAGAAAGATGATGATGATGATTCAGGAGTCTTCAAAACCTCCTCAAGTTTCTCCTGCTCCCGATTCTCCTTCACTGAAAGAAAGTCATCCATCATTACGTAGCTTCCCAATTAAAACTGATTCACTTTTTACAGATCCATGCATTGGCCTACTTCTTGTGAGAAGACCTTGTACATTTAATGGATAAAGTATTATTTAAATATACACAGAATTAAATATACAGCAGACTGCTCAGAGCTATAGTAATGATGTTACATGCGCTTCACACCTAAAACACACACACACTGCTGCTTCTGCTGCACAGATGAACAGAGAAAGAGATGTGGAGCACAAATGCTAAAGGTATATCCACCTCATCCAGTGTCCAGTTTTATAAAGTATACTATATTGTGGAAGCCCATATCTGCCACACAAGAAAAAATAAAATCATGCTTTGGTAAGTTATACTATAATAATGACTTTAAAAGTCATAATTATGAGATGAAATATCAAAATTATGACTTGAAATAGGTCATAAGTCGTAATTATGACTTTAAAAGTCTAAACTATTACATGAAATGTCAAAATTATGACAAACTAAGGAAGAATTATGATAAAAAGGGCAAATATGTCATGATTTTGACGTTTTAAGTCATAATTTCGACTTTTTATATCTTAATTATGACTATTAGTCATAATTTAATTTAGTATTTAGACTTTTATCTCATAATTACGATTTTGTCATAATTTAGACTCAATTCAAAATTATTTCTATATATCTCATTCAATTCAATTCAATTCAATTCAAGTTTATTTGTATAGCGCTTTTTACGATACAAATCATTACAAAGCAACTTTACAGAAAATTAAGTCTCTACAATATTTAGTAGTAGCTTATCAGTGAGTGACTGTCAGTTCATGTGCATATGGCAGAAATGTTCAGAAAAATCAATAAAAGACGTAAATAAACAGACGATTAACACTATTAACAGCAATTATACAATCAAACTTATAGCAAAATGTGGTAGTTCTGTATGTTGTCTCTGGGTTAGCATCAAACAGCTGATAAAAACATCACAGCATCATCTCTTCTCAGGTGTTCTGGATCCAGACTGGAGCTTGTGTAAAGTCTGGAGGTAAATTGGATACCTGTATAGTTTTGTAATCTATCTATGAGTATGTCGTGATCTATGGTGTCGAACGCAGCACTAAAATCAAGTAAAACTAGCAATGAGATGCAGCCTTGATCTGAAGCAAGAAGCAAGTCATCTGTAATTTAAACAAGTGCAGTTTCTGTGCTATGATGGGGCCTGTAACCCAACTGAAATTCTTCATAGAGATCATTTTTTTGCAGGTAGGAGCACAATTAAGCAGACACAACTTTTTCTAAAATTTTAGACATAAATGGAAGATTTGAAATGGGTCTGTAATTTGCCAGTTCACTAGGATCTAGTTGTGGTTTCTTAAAAAGAGGCTTAATAACCGCCAGCTTGAATGGTTTTGGGACGTGACCTAAAGATAACGAGGAGTTAACGCCATAATATTGAGAAGCGGTTTTTTCTGCTACAGGTAACAACTCTTTCAGTAATTTAGTGGGTACAGGATCTAATAAAACATGTTGTGGTTTAGATGCAGTGATAAGTTTATTTAGCTCTCCCTGTCCTATAGTTGTAAAGCACTGCAGTTTATCTTTGGGTGCGATAGATAAACCTAAAGTATTAGACGCTGTAGAATCTACATTTGTTATTGTATTTCTGATGTTATCTATTTTATCAGTGACAGAAAATTCATAAATTCATTACTATTTAACTGTGAGGGAATATTTAGATCGGGTGGCGTCTGGTTATTTGTTAATCTAGCCACTGTGCTAAATAAAAAACGTTGGATTGTTTTGGTTATTTTCTATGAGTTTGTGGATATGCTCGGCCCTGGCAGTTTTTAGAGCCTGTCTACAGCTGGACATACTGTTTTTCCACGCAATTCTAAAAACTTCCAAGTTAGTTTTTCTCCATTTGCGCTCAAGACTACGAGTTTCTTTCTTGAGATAGTGGGTATTACTGTTGTACCATGGCACAGTACGTTTTTCTCTAACCTTTTTAAATTTGATGGGGGCAACAGCTTCTAATGTATTAGAGAAGATACTGCCCATATTGCCAGTCATTTTGTCTAGTTCATGTGTATTTATGGGTACACAGAGCAGTTGAGATAAATCAGGCAGGTTATTTGCGAATCTATCTTTGTTGGCTGGAACAATAGTTCTGCCCGGACGATAAACGCGAAGCTATATAGTTATTATTATTAATACGCAGAATGCAAGATAAAGGAAATGGTCAGTAACATCATCACTTTGAGGTACGATATCAATGTCAGTAAGATCGATTCCATGCGATATAATTAAGTCTAGCGTATGATAAAAACGATGAGTGGGCCCGGTGACATTTTGCTTTACTCCAAAACCTGTTTAATAAGTTAGTAAACGCAAGTCCTAATGCATCATTTGTATTATCAATATGAATGTTAAAATCTCCGAAAAATTAGCGCTTTTATCAGCGGTAACCAACAGGTCTGAGAGGAAATCTCCAAATTCTTTTAGGAATTCTGTATATGGCCCTGGTGGTCTATACACAGTAGCCAGAGAAAGAGATACGATAGATTTCTTTTGCATATCTGACAGTGTAACATTAAGCATAAGTATTTCAAATGATTTTAAACTGTATCCTGTTTTTCTGGGTAACACTGAGAATATCACTATATATTGTTGCAACACCCTCCCCCACGACCAGTCTGACGGGGCTCATGTTTATAACAGTAGTTTGGTGGAGTAGACTCATTTAGACTAATATAATCATTTGGTTTTAGCCAAGTTTCAGTCAAGCACAGTACATCAAAACTATTATCTGTGATCATTTCATTTACAATAACTGCTTTGGGTGTGAGTGATCTAATGTTTATGAGCCCAAACTTTAAAAATGTGTTTTTGTTCATTTATTTTACGTTTTTTTCTCTGGTTTAATCACGATAAGATTTTTTTTTTTAGTAGATCCTACATTAAATTTATATTTTGACCTCACTATTCGGGGAAACAGACACAGTCTTAATAGATTGGACAGCGCAAGTACTTCTATTTAAGTGGGTAGAACAAAAGCCATCATAAAAGTTATTTGAGAATTGGCTTACTAGTCAAATGGAGCGTAGAGTCCTTGAGATGTTGTCCGAGAGCAGCTCCGCTCCGACTCATAAATCTGACTTTTAAAGTCATAGATGCCTTGCCATAGCATGACATTTTTGGGGGGTGCTTCCATACTATCTCAGTGTCTGAAACCGCTGCAAACGATTCAGTGCGTGAGTGAACTGTCCGAATGAATCAAAGTGAATCATGAAACAATTTCAGACCGTTGTGCAAAACCCGTTAGACTGATTAGAACAAATGTGTGATTCATTAGTGAACCTTCCTGCTGAAAAAAACAAAAAACAACAAAACAAACAAACAAAAAAGCCAGCCTGGTCATAGCTGGTCAGCAGGCTGATTTTAGAGGGGTTTTGGCCTCTTTTTGCAGAGGGCGCTGTTGCTGCTGCTGCCTTTTGCTCTCAAACAGGTATTCCATTCTATTGGTATCCAGCTGAACTGGCTCCAGTCCGGCCCAGATCGACTGAAGCCCGAAGTGGCCCACTTTTGGCAAAGGCTGCAGACTCAACAGCGCTTCAGTGGAGCCTCAGGGTACAACAGCCTGGCGCCGCCGCGGCGACTCGCTAACTACAGAGAGGGGCGGGGCTGAAGGGGGAGGGGTGGAGGGATGGGTGAGGTTGCAATCTGATTGGCCGAAGTATGGTAGGAGTCTTCTTCAGTGCTGTTCAACTCAAGATCCTCATCATCCCATAAATTGGAGAAGTCAAGAGCACTGAGGCGGAGCAGAGGGGCGTGTTTTACGTGGGAAGTCCAGGAGGTGTCGAGAAGAGAAGATTTGGCTTGTTTCATTGGATATTCTTTGGGATTTACTTTCGAAGCACTTGATCAAAGTAAATAAGTGTTGTGCAACACTCTAAGCTTTATTAGTTTGAATGATTCAACTCCTGTGTCTTGTGCTGGTACTTTACCAAGTGATAGGATGCACCATTTTCATCTGGCGCGGACCAATAAAACAGGTGGAACAAATCCCACAGATGCACACTGAAGGTTGCTTGCTACCTTTAAAAGTCAGCGACATAAACTAAAAGCATTGAAGAAATCAATTCAAGTTGCTTTTAGAACTGAACTGCCTGGTTTGTGTGAAACTAATGCAGAGCAATCTTCCAGTTCAGCTCCTGTAAACACATCTATAAGGGTTTTTTTTTTTTTTTGAGACAAAATCACTTTTATACAGCTGTTGGTGTAGTAGATTCAAGGACTTGCCAGCACTTAAAAAGTGATTGGATTGACGTATATGTAGTGAAAAAGCAGAGTATTTTGCGGTAAAGCACAGATACAGATATAGACATTTCATTGGATGAATTCATTTTTCTATTTTATATTGCACTACATATTTCTATTTTACATCAGTGTTTTTATTGTTAGAACTATTAATAAATAATTTAAGTTAATTAAAATAAATCTGAAACAAAACAAAATCAATATTAGATGAAAAAAGTATACTTATTTTTTATTTAAAATATACTTTAGTATTTAATTAGAAGTAATAAAATGATTAATAATAACTAAAAACTGAAATAAATTAAAAAAAAAACTTATAGCTAAATTAAATATTAAAAAAATGGCATGAATACTGAAAACATATAAATAAAATTAACTACTATAACAGTTTATAAATAATAGGAAAATATCACTGAATGGCACAATACAGTCTTTCTGGGGGATTCTGTTATTTTACAATCAGTGGGCTGTTAAACAAATTACGTCTCATGTGGCTCTGTCTCCAGAAGCTGTTTATGTTTGTTTGTAAAGCCGGGGGAAGTGATTGGTATGCTGGGGCGGGATGTTGTCACAGTAACAGTGTTTAATGATGTTTAATTAGCTTGAGAGGGGCAATCCCAGACTTCAGTCAGATGGGAATGACCGCTGATTAGAATCAGTGAGACGTAATTCATTACGATGTGAAGGAGATCTGAGTCAGAACTCCAGCAGAGCTACACGTGTCCTGCAGCTGCTAGACTTATAGCTTTAAATATGTCTTTCATTTTTCTCTGTCTTTTTCTGTTTATTAAAGTCCTACTGATTCTCAGATGATTCTACCCAGTAGGATAAGTTCCAAATTATGATACAAACTGCATTGGTATACATTTAGGATCTATATTTATTTATATTTATGTGTTAATGTATAAATTTTTTATGTAATTTTTTTTATTTTATTATTTCCATTTTACATCATACAATATATTTGAATTGTTATTTTTTAAGTTTATTTATTGTGTATCTATTTTAAAGCTTACTTGTAATCAGTGTTGAGAAGGTTACTTGTAATATGTAACATTTCCAATTTAAAATGTTATAATATGTAGTGTAATTATTTCAATTAGTTTATTAAAGTAATGTAACTGATTACATTTGATCACTTTTCTAAATTTCTAACAGATGTTTTCAACTGTTTATCATTTTGAAACGTTTAAAGCCGGCCGGGTTAACCTTACAGAAGCGCTCGACACTGATTACTGTCAGACTCTCAGAGTCCTTCATCACTTGAATTAAGATTATAATAATTTCATTTTAAAGCACGGCCACCACAGAATCAAACTTCAGCGGCTCTTTCTACTTTGAGATCGTTCCGAGGTTAAATGAAGATTTAAAATCATAACAAGATATAGTTTAATAGCTATGATACTGTTTTTGAAATCAAATATTTGCATAGCTCAGGAAACATCTAACAGTGCTTTTTTTTTTTAAAAATAATATAAAGCATATGCATGAACCAAATAGGAAATAAAACAATTATGGAGTAAGCATGTGTCCTGTTCTGTTACCCAAATAAGACACAGTCCTGTCTCCTGAAACACATTTTAGAGCAGTCAGTGCAATTTGGGACAGAAATCCATAAAATCTGTTCTATTCAGATGTAAGTTGAGTAAAAATATTCATATGTAACCCCCTTTATAGGCTAATTCATTAATGTTTTCATAAGTAACTGTAATTTAATTACACTTTTTTGTTTGTTTTTTTTTGTTCTCAGTAACTGTAACAGATTACAGTTACATTTTTTGTAATTAAATTACGTAATTCTGTGTCCTTCGAAACGCCGTGCGTCATCTGCTGCTTATAATTCAAGTTTAAAACCATTCGACTGGTCCTTCGAAACGCCGTGCGTCATCTGCGCCACCCCCCACCACGGGAGCGCGCACGCTCCTTTACCCTGCTCCGAATGTTATTTATGGCAAGCGCGCTCCCGCGGACCGCACCGTTATTATTCGACGAGCGACTGACACCGAAACTACAATGTCAAACATTCTCGGGACACCGAGCGCTTCCGTGTTCGCGCGCGCAGGGAAGGATCCGTCCTGATTTCTTAGTATACGCGCAAACACCTACCAACAATCAGATGATATTTCCGGAAGCTAAAGATTGAGATGATGTATCATCTTTCAGACAAGGTGAGTCTAGAGTGTCCGCTTTAGGAAGTTCGCGCACGGCCGCAGTTTTGTTGCGCTGATAACGAACGATCTGTGCGATTTGCGCGTGCTTATTATTGTGCGAAACTCTTAGTTTGCTGTTCGTTTCGCGTGTTTATCACTTTAAAAAATGACTGACAGCACCCTTATGTTTCAGCTAATCGGAGGTGTTGCGAAATTGAAATCAAATGTTGGCGAAAGACGATACGGAAGAAGAAAAAAAGTGCGAAATATCTACGCGCTCCGAACGCGTAAAATGCGTGCGCCTGTGTTACGTAACGAGCGCGCGGGGCAGATGCGCGTGGGATTGAGCTGAAATCATCAGCGTTTTGCTTTTGCTTGTAAAAGATGATATAGAAGAGGAAGCGGCCAGCAGTATGAATATACCATTTATACACGCATTTCTAAACCAGGGTTTCGGTTTCAGACAGCTGCACAATGCTCCAAAAGTGATGGTGCAAACCACTTCTAAACCACTTGTGTGGCCTCATCACTGGCAGTGCAATGCAGTTGCTTCACAACTGGTTTGCTTTGGAACCAATATATCCCTTGGACATCAAAAAGTCAAAAGTTTATAAGTCCATCATAATACATTCAGATGCATTATTATTATTTCTTTCCCCTGCCGGAGAGCACACTGGCTGTGTGTGTGCTGTAAGATCGAGGGGGAAGTGGTTCTGTTGGGGCAGCATGTCTTTAATTATCCCTCGCCCCGTGTAGGTGGAAGTGTGAGTGAGTCAGGGAGAGATGGAGGTGATTAGAAGAAAAGACTCCGACTCAAACGGCCTGTTCTCAGGACAACTCGGACAAATGACCGTGAGGTATGAACGCCATTGTTGGAAAGGTATGAGTGTCATTATTGGACCTGCACATGTTCGACTTCTCTTTCTGTAGCACTTGGGGGCATGTGGGCAGACGACGGAGGAGTGTTGTGTGTGAAAATACCACCTTCTGTGATCAGCACCCACAGGAGGTGATGTGATTGCATATCCATGGCATTTATGATAGTATTCAACAGTTGGGGTCAGTAAGATTTTTTCTTGAAAGAAATGAATACTTCTATACATCAAGGATACATTAAAATTGATCAAAAGTGACAGTAAAGTAATTTGCAATGTTACAAAAGTTTTCTATTTCAAATAAATGCTGTTCCATGAACTCTATTCTTCAAACAAATCCTAAAAAAAAAAATTAAATTGGTATTACGGTTTCAACAAAAACATGGGAAGCAGCAAAGCTATTTTTAACATTGATAATCATCAGAAATGTTTCTTTAGCAGCAAATCATCATATTAGAATGATTTCTCATTAGAATGAAGATCATGTGACACTGAAGACTGGAGTAATGAATGCTGAAAATACAGCTGCGCATCACAGAAATAAATTACAGTTTACAATATATTCACATAGAAAAATGGTTATTTTAAATTGTAAAAATATTTCAACAATTTTACTGTTTTTACTGTATTTTTAATAAAATAAATGAAGCCTTGTTGAGCAGAAAGAGACTTCTTTCTAACATATAAAACCCCATCAACCTGACCCCAAACTTTTGAACTATATGTAATTAAAATAATAAATAATAATAACTACATATCCAACATGTTTTTCTCCATGTGTGGCTCCAGTCATTCTTTCAATGTAAATGTATGGGATTTTTTCACCCTATTTTGTACCATTTTATCATCTGCTTTGTCTTTGCCTACACAAGCACTACAGATTAATCAAAGTAAATGGTTTGAATGAAAGGCTCCTGCAGTTTGGGGATCCGTCTCATTGTCTCAATGTCTGTCATCAGGACTGTGCAGTGTGAAGTGTGTCCAGTGCGGGTTGTTCTTTTTTCTTTCTAGAACAGACCCATGATCACACCAGATACCAGCAGAGGGTTTATGGCACAGAGGTGGGCGCAGCGTCTGCACGTCTCTGAATGTATAAGTGCAAGCGCGGGTGTGTGTTTATACGTGTGACTCATGTTCCAGGAGGAGTGTGTCCAGGCTCAGCTTCAGGGAGACAGTGACGCAGACGCAGACATCGAGGACACGGACAGCAGGTGTGTGATTGACACATACACGCATGCACTACAACGAGTCCATGTCTTCAGCTCGCTTTCTGCTTTGTGATTCATTTTAGGCTCCAGATTGTGGGTTCCCTTCCAGCGAAATCAGCTCCCGGAAGAGGAAAGCGTCAGCGAATCACACGGCAGGGACACAACCGAGAGCGAAGACGATGGTGGGCAGAGCCACAGGACGCACCGCTGGAGTCTACGGCTCAGTCCTCATCGCGCGCATAACAGGACCATACTGGAGAGGTACTGTTTCAACAACAGTGCTTGAATGATATCGCTGAAAAATACATCTTAATTATTGTCTGAAATAATTTGTAACTGTATTCAAAATTATTATGCCGAGAAGTACAATAAATGCAATAATATAATCTAGATAAAATAATGTTTTTCACTGTTTGTTTTCACCAAATAAACTAAAAAAACGTATTTTTTATTTACTTGTACCATTATAAATATACATAAAAATATGCATATCTGTTTATTTTTATTATTATAGTTTTCATTAATATTTTAGACATTTTTATTTTAGATTTTTTCCATTTACTTTTTAGTTAAAGTTTTAGTAATTTGTAAAAATGTCTAGTTTTTTTTTTTTTTTTTTTCATTTTTAGATTTAATTATTTTCAGGACTTCGAGGTAAAAAAAATGAGATGCTACTTTGGACAACTAGCCAAAAGTGTTTAAAGTATTTTTTTTAAAGTTGCATTTATAGTGTTTTAATCTGTTTTTATCTGTTAACATCTATTTCATTTCAAGTAAAGAAAAAAATATATATACAAATATTAAAACAATTTTATACACATATATATATATATATATATATATATATATATATTATATATATATATATATATATATATATATATAGATATATATATACATATAAAATACCACACAGGGACTTAATGTCTAATTAAATCTGTGTTTTGAAACAAATTAATGAAGAAGACAGCTTGAAAGACTTAAAATTGACTGGAATCCTCTTCCTTTCCTTGTTTCTTCTGTCTCACAGGAGAGCATTTCTCAGGTGCGGGCCGCTGGGTAATCTGCCGCTGTGCAGCGCGAGCGACTCAAACCGTCACGGATGACAAAACCCGACAGTGGAAAAAGGCGGAAAAAAAATGGACCCTGACAGTGTTTCCCGTCCCCTCTTTCTCTCCCTGTGTCCTGTTTATCTGCTCATCATCCCTCTCTTCTGTATCCATCATCAATCGTTCTCATGTCATTCCTCCTACCGCTTACAGATACTTGGACATTGCCTCCTTAAAATATCACGTTATAACCCTCTTCACACATATGAATCAATCATTTCTTTTTAGTTGTGTCTACATGCCATACAGTATATTAGACCCTTTTATACATTGTGATCTATTTTAGAAGCTTGAAAAATGCTTTGGTAAATAATTATGAGGGATAAAAAGTCATAATTGTGACACACCAAGTCATAATTATGATATAAGAAGTCAAAATAATTATATACTAAATCACATTTATGAGATAAAAGTGGGAAATTATGACACTATGTCATAATTATGAGATAAAAAACGTGACACTCTAATTAATAATTATGAGACAATTGAAATTTTGACAGTAAGTCGTAATTGAGATAAAAATGTCAAATTATGACAAAAAATCGCTGTCAAAAAGTCAAAATTATGATATAGTAAATCACATTTATGAGATAAAAAGTTTAGACATAATAAGTCATAATTAGGACATAAAATGTCAAAATATGACAAAAATCATAACGAGATAAAAGTAAAAATTATTTTATGCTAAATCACATTTATGAGATAAAAATGAAAAATTATGACACACTTAAGTCATAATTAGGACATAAAAATGTCAAAATATGACAAAAAATCATTATGAGATAAAAGTAAAAATTATGAGACAAATAGTCATAATTTTGACTTTTATGTCCATGATTATGACAATCTTGTGGTGGAAATGTGCTCATGTTATTATTTGGACACCAAAGACATCAAGTTTATTGACATAAAGCACATTTTGGACGCACAACGTGACCAGGGGGTGTAAAATTACAGTGATACTGTACTTAAGTGAGGGAATACTGTGCCAAAAAGATCTTTCCACATTTAAAAGTGTTGAATCATAAAGTTATACTTTTTTAACTAAGGCGTCTCTTCACAAGAACAAATGACTGCAATTGTCACCAAATTACATTTCACATTGAATAAAAAAAATTGGCTGTAAAAAAAAAAAAAAAAAAAAAAAAAAAAATAAAAAGCACCAGAGCTCAGTTTGATTGGCTTAGCACTTAGTAAGATGAAAAAACACTATATAGGCCTATATTTTTATACCCCCCCCTATAATAGAAAATATTTAAGTAATAATACTTGTGAAACATTGACTTGGAAATGCGGAGTAGTTTTTCCTTAGAAAAGTAATAGAGTAAAAGTTGCAGTCTCACAATTACTTGAGCAAAGAACATATTCCCAAATTAATGTTTAAGTATGTTAATGAAGTACAGTGAAGTACTTTAACACCCCTGCATGTGCTATTCAAAAGATCTTAGTCATATGATTAATCAGATTTCTGTATAAATGCCTTTTCTCTTGGCAGAAAGTTTCACGTCTGTATTTTAGAAGTCAACACGCAAATGCATTCACATTCTGTTTTACTTTTTCAGTGTGATGGATATCTGAGTCAAGAACATAAAATGTAGATCAGGATTTTGGTTTTATTCATCAGGGTTTGATGCAGAGGTGTAAAGTGGGCGTTTAAGTGAGTTTTGAGGAGGTTTTTTTGACCTGAAACGTGGAGGATGAAGGTCAAGTTCATCCTCAACTGCTATCATTGCCATAACCTTTTAGTACATTTCCAAGCATTGAATGACTTCACAAAGATTTTTAGAAAAGCTGAGTCACCTACGAAAGCAGCTGAATAGCTATTTTGGAGCCTTGACATCAAGTGCAAAAAAAAAAAAAAAGTTGTTTCAGGGGGGACAAAGAAATTTAACTGAAAGGTTAAGAAAATCATGAACAATAAGAACATTTATGAGGAAAGTTGCATTCATGTTGATCAGTAAAAAGCAGCTCAGACCTGCATCTCCATGAAGTGAATCACTCCTCGTGTCTGTTGAACCCTCTCAGTGTTATCAGAAATAGAGCTCTTATCAAATTCTTCATGCTGTGTGTGTGTGTGTGTGTGTGTTGTGGGTGGAGGTGGAGGTGGAGGTGGAGGGGGGGGGGGGCATCGGGGCCAAAGGCCCACCGCCACATGTGGGCTGAATCTATGCAAACGTCTTTTATTCAAACTCTTTTTGGTATAAATGAGCTCATAACAGTTTTCATTCCTCTTGCTTTTGCCATCTTTCCTCGTGCCATTCATGGATTTGTTCCTCTGTGAAAAGGGCTGTTGTTTGTCTCACTCTGGCTCACTTTAAAGGCGACTGCAGTATTTCAGTCAGTGACTCAACTGAATCTTCAACAGACGCTATATTCACTGACAGAAGCACAAGCGTGAGTCAGGTCAGATGAGTTCAGACAAACGTTTCTCATAATCCTTCATCATTAGTTCATTATCTGAGTGTGAATGTTAACAATTCTCCTCTTATTTTATCAGCTGCATGTTTATGTTGACTATTATCGCTATAAGAATTTACTAGCAGTGTGCATCTGTACCTCAGTCCAGCTCATTTTAGATTTCAAATTTATTCATATTTGCTTATTGCTTTTTTCCCTTTTTATTTTAAATGTTTTCTGCTTGTGAAAATGGTATTGTAAAATGAGTCTCTGTCTAGGTTTTAAGAGAATTAAAAATTATAGTTTGACAGCAAGTCTAAGTGTCTTATTTTGTCTCAAAAACACAACAAAAGTATTTAATGATCATTTCCAGGTGAATATCAAAAGCATGACAAGAACATGTCATATTTCGACATTAAATCAAATTAAGAAACTTTATTTTGCTTATCAGAAAATTAAGCCTAGATTTCAAAATAATTATTTCAGCTCAGCTATATATATGTATGTATGTATGCATGTATATGTATATGTATATAATATGTCAACAGAAAGTCTGAACATATCGTAAATGTAAACAAATGTAATAAAAAAGTGCCAAACATATACACAATTTAACACATGGACATAATAATGAAGCTCAAAATTACGCATAATTTCTACATTTATTTGTAAAATTTCAGCACACCATCAAAACATATTATCAATATTCCTTTCAAACACTCGTCCTTGCAATGAGAGCAAGAGAATGAATCACTCAAGTGCCATTATCCACCTTTTTTTTTTTTGTAAGAGTTTGTTTTAAGTCTCTCAAATGGATGCCATTTAGGTGAAGTTTAAGTGTTGCCAATTTAGATACTTTTTGGGTGTTAATGTATTAATAAGACAGGTAGGACCTTATAGATTCTTAGCATGAGCCTATTTCCTCTGTCTGTCTCTGAGGCCTCTTGGCATCTCCAGCAGGTTTCCAGTCCAACTCCGCCAGTGACATTTACTCCTCTGTTTGTAGCTTTTACAGCGCCACAGGTTTCCATCTGCTGTCTCAACTATTCATGCTTCCCAAACATGGACAAACAAAAGACATGGAGAAGCATAATGTACACATGAGCCGGGATATATCTGTGTGTGTTTCTATTAGAAGGATGTAGCTGGCTATATTATAACATTATGCATTATTCTTCTTTATATGCCTCAATGAAATTATGATTAAAAAAGGTTAAAATACTTAATATGACAGTCTTAGTGTATGGGTCTATACAAACAATAAACAGAACAGTTATATGCTATTCCAATTGAAAAAGCATTAAAACAAAATAAATTTGCAATTTTAATTACAAAATCATTTAAAAAGAGAGAGAAAGCAAGAAAAACAATCTTCAAGTCTATAAATTGCTTGTTTCTATCTGCCCTGGGCTCCTTGACCTAGATAACATTCCCAGGCTGTGGAGGAGAAACATGATTCTACTGACACAATCAGAATTTAATGCCTCAAGGAATCACATGCTCCCAGCACTCGCTCCAAAGTTTCTTATGGCCCAGAACTGAGCCAGAGACGCATTTAAGGGCAGGACCGGGAAGAAGTTGTGCTTATAAAATAATCTCGGCACAGTCTTGAGTTTGTGGAAAGGGTACTGGTCCAGCATCAGGGCAAAAGGTCATTTCTTTCAAGATGTTTTAGGTGTTGTATGAGTGAGCACTATGGATTTCAGCACTATAAACCAAAAGTAACATTTAATGCGTCAGATTAGGTGCATTATTTTTGGCTTGGGAGACATTCTCTGCCATGATGTTCTCAAAGTCGACACAAAATGGCTTTCTGTCACACTTTTGCTACTGTGAAAGAGCGAGGAATGAGGAAACACAGAATAAATACAGACAACAGTCTTTAATAATCCAAACTGGGGAAACACGGAGCAAGCAGGAACACACGTAGCACAGCGTTGACGTTTAACACCAAAAAAGTAAAAAGGCACAAAACAAACTATACACACCTGGGATCAATGAACACAATCAAACACAAGGGAAAACTAGGTCACGGAGCACATGCACAAGGCAAAACCACACAAACAGTACAACATCATGACGGAAAACACAAAAAAAAAAAACAGGTCTGTAATCCTGACATATCACCCCCCTCACGGAAGGCGCGTCCTCGCACATTGAAACAACAGAGGGATGGATGGGTGGGAACTTGGGAAGAGGCCCAGGAGGCGGATGGACACCTGGGAGGGGGCCGGTAGACAGAGTCCAGGGAGGGGACGAAGGAGAGAGGAGCCAGAGTGGACCAGACAGAGACAGGAGGGGCTTGGAGCAGGCGGTGCCAGGTGAGACCCAGGCCACAGCCATAACAGCGACCCACAGTGGAGTGGCGCAGCCAGAGGAGTGGAGTCCTGAGGCACCAGATGGTCGACAACAGACCAAGTGGACTGATGGGTCATGGCGGAGAGGAGGGAGCTAGGAGCCATGGCGGAGCCGACGGGTCGAGACGGAAGCAAGGGATTTTCCAGCCACAATGACGATGGAGACTAGCAGACCCGTGGGTGGGGGAAGCAGGAGTGGGTGGGCATTTGTGAGCCTCCGGACTTTCAGGGCTGGTGTGTGCTGCCCACACAGACCAAATTGTGACTCCCAGCACATGGAGTGTGACTAACAGGGGAACGACAGGGCTGAACTTAGGAACTGAGTCTCTCTCTGAGCCGGACGTGGAAACAGGAACCCTTTCTGGGCTGGACTGGGGGACCGGAGACCTCCCCGGGCTAAATTCAGGAACGGGAGCCCTCTCTGGGACAAACTCAGGAACAGGAGCCCTCTCTGGGCTAAACTCAGGAACAGGAGCCCTCTCTGGGCTAATCTTAGGAACTGAGTCTCTTTCTGGACAGGACGGGGAAACAGGAGTGACTAAGGGCTCTGAACAATGAGGGAAGAGAGGGGGCAAGTCAGTATCCACAACCACAGCCTCTCCTTTAAAGTCCAGCAGTCCCAGATCCAAATTCAGCTCACCCTCAGCCACGGTGCAGTGGGCGAAGTTCTACTCCATGCTCTCACTGTCCACGGCTCTTTCCCCCATGGCAGGCGTGGTTGCTGGTTCTCGCACCTGGTCTGATGTTAACATGCAGCTCTGGCTCCATGGTAATCCTCAGCTCTGTTGCTCCTAGATGCGATGGCTTGTCGGTCGCACAGGCTCCAACCCTCCATCATTGGTGGGCTCTGGCTTCTGCTCCACACAGTGGGGAGACTGTGGGCTGGGCTCTGGGTCAGAATTCGAACTGGCAAGATCCTCAATGGGACAGATGTGAGAGGCGATCCAATTCTCACCAGTATCCACTCCACAAAGGTGGCGAAATCCGCTCGAGGACCATCTTTGGATGACAGTGGTCTGCAGGCAGGATTCAGGCTGGCATTGTAGAACGAGCAGAGCTTGTTGTCCAAGTAGCTGGTAATATTTGCCAGGAACAGTCTGGTATGGTCCCCGAGCGATCTTTCCCCCTGCTCCAGGGTGAGGGATGATTCTGGGTGGCTGGGGACATCCATGGGGGAAACTATGAAAAAAAAAAAAAAACACTGACTCAAACACGGAAACAAAAACAGAGTGGAGATGCAAATAAAGTTTTTGTAGGTCCAGTGTTCTGGAACACTTCTGCTACTGTGAAAAAGTGAGGAACGTGGAGACATGGAATAAACATAGATGACATTCTTTAATAATCCAAACTGGGGAAACACATAGCAAGCAGGAACACACTAAGCACAACATTGACGTTTAACACCGGACAGGAAACAAGGGGCAGAACACACTTTAAATACTGAATACCGAACTTAACTAGGGAATTAATGAGACACACCTGAGCTCAATGAACTCAATCAAACACAAGGAATAACTAAGTCACGGGGAGCACATGGGGAGGGAAAACACAACAAAACAAGTCCGTAATCCTGACACTTTCACAGCCTATTTTACTTTTTTTTTGTTTATTAAAACCAAGTGAAACAGGAGTTGAAGAATAAGAGACATCATCTGAGAATGCAATAAAATACACTTAAAAATGGTGCTTAGTTAGAAAAGAAATGTACAAAAAAGTATGAAGGGTCAGTTCTGATGCTGGGAAATTGATAATAAAGGGTTTGGAAAACACTATCAGATATCAGACTATCAGACAAAGCATATCCTCAAATTCATGTTAAAATAACTTGATTTTGTACACACAATTAAACATAAACAGACAGCTGTGCAACAAATAAATAGTTTATTAATCAGCACTAGACACTCATAAATATATAGCATGACTAGACTATACGCAGCCAGTCATTTTTAGATGCTTGAGATGTGATCTTATTGAATGCTTGAGGTAAAAATAGCATTATGTTTTGTGTGACCTCAGGAGACACTGATCTATTTTGCATACCAGACTACAGTACATGATCCCACATTAACAGAGAGATTCAACACAAGTTAGGAAACAGGTTTGATGGAACTTGTCCTGGTTTTAGAACAGAAGGAAGCATTCTGAAGATTTGCTCTTGACAGTAACCTGAAGACACAATGGCAATAGATCAGCAGTGTCTTCAGAGAGAGTGGAGAAGATCCAGAGAGGATGAGAACTCGAGCAGCGACAATGGATGGATGGAAAAAGTAGAGAATGAGAAGAATCCAGGAGAGGAAGATGAATGGACAGAAGAAAAGGAAACAAAGGAGCTGCAAGTAGATGCACAGGAAAGTGGGAAGGCTGTTGATGAAGAAGGATGTAGTGTTAGTTTTCCTTTCATGCCTGCAAACAGTGACTGTGTTTTTGCTATGTGTACTAATAATGATAAAGCCAGTGATGAAGAGGATGCCAATAAATATGAAAACAACAATAATATTGATGCAGTACGCAGTAATACTTTTCCTGTTAACAATGATTATTTAGTGGATGTGTTTACAAATGATGCTAGTGATGATA
The DNA here is from genome assembly GCF_018340385.1 of Cyprinus carpio. Lineage (NCBI taxonomy): Eukaryota > Metazoa > Chordata > Actinopteri > Cypriniformes > Cyprinidae > Cyprinus > Cyprinus carpio. The sequence continues at coordinate 87,215 of NC_056578.1, read as the reverse complement.
CTGATAAGTATGATGATAAAGAGTATAGCGTTAGTTTTCCTGCTGCATCTGCAAACAGTGATGGTTTAATTGCTGCATGCACAAATACTGAAAAGGCTGGTGATGAAAGTGAAAGTGATGCTGATAAGTATGATGACAAAAATACTGATGAAGAACATAATAGTTTACCTGTTGCATCTACAAAAAGTGAGGGTTTAGTTGCTTCAATTATAAATGATAAAACCAATGATGAAGAGAATGGCAATGAACATGACGAAGATGAATTTAGTTGTACTTTTTCTCTTTTGCCTGCAAACAGTGATGGTTTAATTCCTGCATCCACAAAAAGTGATAAAGAGGATGCTAATAAAAAAGATGAAAATAATGATGAAGAATATAGTAATAGTTTGCCTGTTACATCTGGAAACAATGAAGGTTTAGTTGCTTCACTTACAAATAATGAAAAAGTCAATGATGACAAGAGTGGATACAGTATACATGTCAACATTAATGGAAATGAAGAATATATAAAGAATTTACCGGCTAATCCTGCGCATATTGGCAGGTTAGCTGCTGTGTGTGGACATAATATTGAAAGCACTGATAAAGATTATGATAAATACAACAATATTGAAAATGGCTGTTTTGCTACTGCCTCCATTAGTACCGATGACATTGGTGGTTCTGAAAAAGACTTTACATTTGGAGGTTTAACATTTAGAGATAAAAAACAGCACATGACTGACTCCAGCTCTGAACAAGAACTCATAAATCAAGAGTTAGAGGAGGAGGAAGATGATGATGATAATGAATATGATAGAAGTAGCAGTTTGGAAGATTCTGAAGATGAGGATTGCGAAATTTATCCCAAGAAGCTATACTCTGATCCAGCTTACCCAAGTGCGGTCTTCCAGGCTCTGGAGAACATGATGTTGCATTCGGTCCTTACTGACTTGACCCTCTTCACAGAGGATGGATACCGGTTCCAGGTTCATTCCTTTGTCTTGGCTGCGATCAGTTACCTTATTCAGATGAGACTCAGACAGAAGCCCAAACGAGATCAGTTTATCTGCTTGTGTTTGGGTCCTGAGGTTCATGGTTCCGGGTTGGCAGCAGTGGTGGAGTTTGCCTATACAGGGAACATTGGTATTCTGAACAAAGAAAATATAGAGCGGATTCGGTCTGCAGCGGTCAGCCTGCAAGCTCCAAGAATTCTGGAACTCTGCAAAGTGGAGAAAGAGAGAGAAGAGAATGAGGCAAGAGGGAAAAAAGTGGACATTAAAGAGATTTCTGCTGTGGAACATATGAAAATTAGTCTTCAGCATATCAGACAGTTGTGGACACAGAGGATGGGATGTAACGTGGAGCTTGAAGCGGAAGGAAGAGTGTTTCATGGTAAGACACTTGGAGATATGGCAAATGTTTGAGTTTCCTATGCAAGAAGCTAAATGCTGTCTCCATATCATATACATTTATACTTCTCTAGCTCAAAGTATTAATTCGATGCTTTCTCCATTTGCAAAACTGCTTATAATGTTTTATTTATGTCCCACCTTCATTAAGCTCACAGGGCACTGCTGGCTGCCAGCAGCGACTATTTTAGAGGCATGTTTACCAGCGGTATGAAGGAGAGCCAACAGGAATTGGTGTCTCTGCTGTTAGTGGCAGCTGCCAAGTTTGAAGCCCTACTGCACTACACCTACAGCGGGGCTCTTGCTCTCGGATGGGGCTGTGTGTTTGATCTCACCTGTACATCTCTTCAATTACAGTTTCAGACTGCCTTCTCACTATGCCTTAACTTCTTGCAACAAGAAATAGATGCTTACAGCTGCCTGGATGTAGTATCTTTCGCAGAGTCCTATGGAATGGTGGATTTACTTGCACTGGCCAATGACTATGTCTTGAGGCACTTTCAAGACGTGTCCGTCACTCCAAAGTTCCAAGATCTCCCTGTAGAGAAACTTAAGAAGTACCTTCAAAGTGATTCTCTCTGCGTTCCCTCAGAGTTGACCGTATTCAGAGCAGTCATGTCTTGGATCGAAGCCTTTCCCAGACAACGGGTGAAACTTGCCAGGGAATTGATGGGAACTGTCCAGTTTCCCTTAATGACCTTTAAAGAGTTCAAAGAAGTCAAGTCCATAACATCTTGGCCGAGAATTGGTGCCAAAAAACTATATGATTCTCTCCTTGAGGAGTTCTGTTCCAGTTCTTCAGCTGTTCAGTCAAATTTCAGGGCCTATATGCCTAAAGACACTCTAGTCCTAGTTGGGGGCGAGAGGATCACTGATAATTTTGACAAACGTAGACCCTGTAGGGAAATGTGGTTTAGCAATTCCTTGCAGAACCATGTTGGATTGGTGAAGAAAGTAGAGTGGAGAATGCTGGGAACGTTACCTGAGAAACCAAGATTCAGTCATGGAGTTGGGGTTATGAGGGGCAAGCTTTATGTAGTTGGAGGACGTCATTATTATGGCAAAGCTGATACCATGAATTGCACCTACAGGTAAGATGTGACATGAAGACTCATCTATTTGACCTTGTCCATGGTTGCCTTCTCATACTGTGGACCCCTTGTTCGATCTTTGAATTAGGTACGATCCCATTCAAAACTCTTGGCAAAGGTTGACCGATATGCACGAGAGAAGAGGCAGCTTCACTCTAGTGGTCCTAAATGGTAAAATATATGCTATTGGTGGAGAGAGGGACTCAGAGATCAATATGGAGAGTGTTGAGGTTTACTGCCCCAACACAAATTCTTGGAGGTTAGTAGAGTAAATGAATAGCACAAGAAATGCATTTGTAATTTCAGGAAGAATCTAAAAGGCATGCATGATCAGTATCAGCTGTTGTTCCAGGAACAGCGTTTCTAGAAAGTAATCATTGGCCAAAAACTACCCATATGTAGTTATGTAAGACCCAAACCCTTGCTCTAAACTTTGATTGTTTTTTGGACTTTAGTCAGATTAGGCACCATATTTTTGTTTAAATGAAAAGCCTTTCTGTTTCTTTCTCTCCTACTCCAGTTTTGTCTGCCCATTAGACCAAGCTCTATGCTGTCATGCGGCCAGTGTATGGAATGGTACAATCTTCCTATCTGGAGGCTTTAACAGCCAGTACCAATGCCTGTCGTCCATGACCCTTTACCACCCAGAACAAGGATCCACTTACCTGGCTGAGATGACACATGACAGAGCCCTGCATTGCATGGAGACCCTAGGTGACCGTCTGTACGTGGCGGGAGGGGTTTCGTGCGATGCTGATGGCCATCTGTTAGATCAATTAGCCTGTGAGGTCTATAACCCTGTAGCCAACACCTGGAGTGTCATTATGCCATTCCCAGTGCCTCATGTTGGGTCAGCATCAGCGGTCTTAGAGGGGAAGGTCTATGTAATCGGAGGCTACTGCCAGGAAGACTACACGGATACCAAAACAGTGCATCGCTATGATCCTGCAACAGAACGCTGGGAGAACATGAGCATAACACCAGGCCCAAACACATACATAGCTGCCTGTGTGCTGCCCATACCTGCTCATCTTCGACAATAAGAAGGGAATACCTTGAATATAATAAAGTGTCCTTTGTTACTGCATTGTACATTATCTCAAAGATAAAAAAAAAAAAAAAAAAACCTTCAAATTAAAACATGAGGATGGAAATTCTGAGCTGAATTTCAACTTGGGGCAAAAGACACTTTCAGAAATGATTTGAACAGGTGATTTGCAAGGGAATGTACAATGCATCGAAAGTCTGGATAATCTGCTGACATTATGGCATTATCCCAACTCCACATAAGCCTTTAAAATAACAGCACTTTAAAATGTCACAGTTGTGCACATAGCAATGATACATTCCTGGAAACAAATTATATAAATGATTTGGCATCAAAAATCTCTAATTTTTAATTTTGTTGATCACTTTATTGGTTAAATATTAAATTATCTGAAGTTTTATGCTAGATTTTAAAATTGTTTTGTAGAATGATCCTAGAACAAAGCAAAAGAAAGGAAAATGGTTTATTTCTACTTTGTGCATTCATTTAAGTGCATTATTGTCAACATGTTTTTCATTTTTGTAAACTGAAGATCAAACTGTCACAGATACTGTCAACCAAGCTTAGTTTTTATTTAACTGGTGTTTTGTGTGTGTGGATTCGTAAGGTTACCATCAAGTTGCCATCTAGTTGGAGTTGGAAGAGTACAGAAGGAACTCTTGTTTTTGTCTGTACAGTATATCTGAAATAGTGACCTTTTAATTACATTTATGCACAATTAACACACTGAAGAAACATGATATATTTTCAGGTCTATTTATTTCAGGTCTGACATGATATATTCAACAGTTCTTTCTGAAATTTTACAAAATAACACACACAGAGAAAAATTATACAGAAGTAGAATCCAGTGGGTAAAGCAGGTAGCCTGTGTAAGTGGAATAGTTGTAGTGTCGACCCACAAAGATCCAGGATCTGATCCACAGCCTCATGTGAACCTCCTCACCAACTTCCAGCTCCATCACAGCTCCGCTGGCCATTTGGTCATTTCTCTCGCCAGAATTATATTTGTATGAAGACACAAATTGTGTCGTGCCTTTAAAGACGCTCAGACCCATATCATGGGATGAAAATGCGGAGCCTGAGTACCTAAAGTAATACACACCTTTAACAGGTGCTGTGAAGACTCATGCAACAGAGAAAAGCAAGGATCTCAATGCTGCAAATTAAACAGCGTTTAAAAATTCATTGATGATTTTTTTTTTTTTAAATCACAAATGTCAAACTGAATATGCAGTAACCTGTGACTGGGTCATATGCATTGGCAATGTTGGTTAGGACTTTATCAAAGATGAGCTTAGTCTCTGTACTAAAAGGTCCTCGGTTTGTACTCTCTGTAGCTGACATGGATGCAGTAAATGCCACTTTAGGAATCTTTAAAAGAAAAAAAAATAAAAGGGTTTGTTTAGTTTAAGCAGTCATTAAGAAAATGTGATGTGAATGTACCTTTAATCTGTTTCTGCAACTCCTCAATCAAGCTATTCTGCTCTGCGAGTTCATTGTTAGCAGTGTTCAGATCCATTGTCAGTCTATTAATTGAAGCTTTAATCTCCTTTAACTCAGAGTAGATGTTCACCACAGGAGTCATAATATCCTCATCCTGTGCCAAACACAAACTTAAAAACAAGATTAAGATGAGCTGAAATAAAGCCATGACGACTGTTTCTGTGGTGCTAAAGAGAAGAACAAATGATCTACGGTCTCTGTGCTTCTTATTTGTATAGAGCTACTTTTGGTTAATGATTAAGCATTTTGTTTTTAGATGAAAAATTTCTAGAATTGCACAATTATTCAGTCATTATGTTGTTAGCTAACTGCTCAACTCATATCACAAGTTCAATGATCAAATCCTATAAAAGCAGATTATTTGTTTTCTCTTGATGTTGATGTAAAATATGTTTATGTGCTGTAGGTGGTAGGAATCTGTGATAAAAGATTCAATAAACTCTTTAGACATGTTCTTTCTTAGTAAGTCTATCACCATTCTAAGAAACAAAACATGTATTTTGCAAATATATATAACTGGATGAATCTTTAACCAAAATATTTTTATTTCATCAGAATACACTGCTTCGTTTGAGCATCCATCAATGGAGAAACATTATTTTTGTCCACATAATGGGTTAGTTCAGGTCTTTACTACAACAAACCCAGACTAAAGCATGGCCACTCTACTTGCAAATGTCATTTCATTTTCTTAAATTTTAATGTTTCCATCTCTTTGGTTTCACCCCACGATTCACACGATAGAGAGACATAGTTGGATATACATGACTTGCTACAAAAAGTCGCTTCCAGCAAATTAAAGTCATTAATATTCTCATTAATGTTCTTATTTATATGAACATTAAACTATAGGCAACAAATATCATTTTGAACCTGTAATGCTCAAACAAAAAAAGTCATACTTAAATACAAGTGTCATTGTACATATTTACTTTTGAGACAAAATTGCAATACAGATTTTACAGCTTGGCACTTGTGGAAACTTTTGAAACCTAATACATAGACAACATGCAAACTAAAACCAACACTTTTAAATCAACATAGCCATAGCATACTATTCATTTATGAATACACATAACCCTGAACAGAAGTAAACAAAGTTTTGATACTGGTAGAGCTATCTAGTAAAACAGGGCACACTTATTTTGTAAGGAAATGCTGCAGGCCTATTAAAAACACTCAAACAGCACTCAGTGTTGGTGAGTTTGAGAACAACATTTTTACATTTTCAGTTCTGCTGGGTTACAAATCCCCAGTACCATGGTGCAGTCAGACGATGGCGATTACCAAATATCAAAGTATTCACAATCCCTTACGAAAAAGAAGTTTATTCAAGTGTGCTATTAGTATACTTCTTTTTAACAAAAAAATTGGAAAATATGCTTTTAGTTAACTTTTTATGTACTTCTCAGAAATACACTTAAAATGACATTTAAGTATACTTGACTTATAATTACAAAAAGTCTAAATATACTTGAACTTTACTTAAGTATACTTAATAAAATAAACTTGAAGTATACTACTTTTTGGTAAGGGGTACCATGGTACAGTCAGACGATGGCGATTACCAAATATCAAAGTATTCATAATACATCTATGTAATGGCACATTTGATTTGTTTAACTGCGTTTCTGTACAGTTAGTGTTTTGATACTGTTGGAGAATCCCTTACCTGCAGTCCAGAGTTGTTTACAAGCGTCAGATAAAGATGAAAGCGACGTGACATGTGGCCAATTATGGTAACACGTACTTGAAAATGTGCTCTGTATTTATCCCATCCAAGTGCACACACAGCATAGACCAGGGTTCCTCAAATCTTACCCTGGAGGTCCAATGCACTGCAGAGTTTAGCTCCAACCCTGATCAACCTCACCTACCTGCGATTTTCTAATGATCTCGAAGACACTGATTAGCTTGCTCAGGTGTGTGTGTGATTAGGGTTAGAGCTAAACTCTGCAGGAAAGTGGATCTCGAGGTCAAGATTTGAGGTTCCCTGCCATAGACTGTAAAAAAAAAAGATGGCTGTCACACCTTCTTCTTATTCTTATTCTTTTGGATTTATGGCAGGTTGCGAACCAACTTCATAGGTACATACCGCCACCTACTGTCTTGGAGTGTGAAGAGAAGGATTCGTTTCTCACATAATCCTCTATTCTGTCCATTAATCATGACACACCATCACTTTCTTGCATTGCAAAAAAGCAAAGCTGCCAGTGTCTCAATTATCACTGACATGTTTCGAGGATTTGTAAAATGGGTCTGCACAGTAGTGAGTGAAGAGGAGCTGCGGTTTTAAGGCTCCGCCCACACGGCCCTGAACCTCCTTTCAAGTAGCCGCACTGCTCCAATTTTGGCTACACTTTTCAGGACTTGTGTGGCACACTTGACACAACTGGAGGTTCAGTGCTTTGCTCAAGTCGTGGGTATTGAAGGTGGAAAAGAGCTGTTCATTCACTCCCACCACCAACAATTCAAACCCATGACCTTTGGGTTACAAGTCCAACTCTCTAACCATTAGGCCACAACAGTTGATCAACAGTAAAGATGTGTTCTTTGTCAGTGACATTTGCAGGTGTGGATTTAATGGATTGTATGTACATATCAGCTTCATCTATGTTTACGTTATCTGTGTTCAGTATTGTGTAACAACCCATCACAACAGTACTATGGGTGAAGTACCATTATCACCTTGACAGGGCACAAGCATAATTTGATTCTTACAATAAATAAATAAATAAATAAAAGTTTGAAATTGTTATGTTTAATATAAGAGAATCATTCATTACGACAAGCTCTGTGAAAAAAACAAAACAAAAACAAGAGTCAACAAAAAAAGTATCACATAAACTTATTTACATATCGAAATGTAGCAATCAAGTAGTTCTAATTAAAATGGACTATCAAAGAGCATTATTTATGACACTCAGACCTGCTGCCTATACGTTCCAAAGCAATCACTCAGAAGTGAGTTAACATTTCAGATACTCAGTTCCCTATGCAGACAGCAAGGCATCTCATTAGATTTTCAAGTTACACAAATAAAGCTAACAAACATTTGCTCATCTTATTCTCGTTTTCTGATGTGATTAGGCAGGGAAAGGAGGCATGCACGTACATCTGTGACAGCACCAGGCATCTTTCCCATGCTCTCCCATCTCTGCATCACTGGATCATAGCGATGGGTCAGTCTGGCTTCGCTATAGTCCTCCTGACAATAACCGCCTAGAATATACAGCCTCTCCTCCAGGACAGCAGAGGCCACGCCGATGTGGGGAACGGGGAGAGGAGTGAACACCGTCCAGGTGTCACATACAGGGCTGTACATCTCACAGACCAGTTGGTCGGTGTAGTACTTACGGAGGTTGCAGACTCCACCAGCTACATAGAAGCGGTTGTTCAGGCTCTCCATGCAGTGCTGGGCCCGGTCATGGGTCATCTCAGCAAGGTAAGTGGTTCCTCTCTCTGGGTGGTAGAGGAACATAGACACCAAGCATTCATACTTGCAGTTGAAGCCTCCTGAGATGAAGATCTCGCCTCTCCAGACGGTGGCAGCATGACCGCTCAAGGCTTGGTCCAAAGGATGGCAGAAGCTGATCCATAGGATAGAAAACTCAATATTTAATAGCCCTATTCAATGAATCATTTGTGTCAGAAAGAGAAACACCTGAGACAAAGCTGAAAGAGCAACATTTTTCACCAAACATATGATGCTCCAGAGAGATTTAAAGGTATGTTGTCGTGCTTCTAGGAGCCACTAGGTGTCAGTCAGTTCATTCAGTCTCTGCCTTGCTTTTACGTTTTCACAATAAACAGGCAGTATAAAGTTAATGATTATAAAGGAAACCTTTAGAATTTAACTTGTCATTTTATCCTATTGTATGTTTTCCTCTTACCTCCAGGTATCTGTTTCTGGTGAGTATTTTTCCACACTGTCAAGATTTGTGTTGATGTCTTTGTCTCCTCCGACAGCATACAGGCTGTCTCCACTCACCACCAGCATAAAGTTACTTCTCAGTTCATGAAGGTCTGCCAGTCCTTTCCAGTGATCTTTCTCAGGGTCGTACCTGTTTATGTAAATGTGTTGTTTATAGAAAGAAAAACAATGAGAACAGCTGATCAAAAATTTTACAATTACACCAACATTGTGACACTCAGAAGACATATATATGTATTTTTAGTTAAATGAATAGAACTTATCTTAAAGACCCCATTTAATGATTTATTTGACTAAAATAGCCATTACTTTACCTGTAAACAGATTTCATGGTGTCAGATTTTGCATAGAACTGGCAGCCTCCAGCTACATATAGTTGACCATCAAGAACCCCAACGCCGTGTCTGAATCTGGCCAGATCTGGCATTTCTCCCAGCAATCTCCACTCTATCTCCTTTACGAGGCCTGTTCCACTTCTCAGAGAGTTAGCAAACCAGAGCTGCTTGCTGGGAAGCCGTTGACCCATGTCTGGTTGCAGCTCGTCACCTCCGACCAAAACCAGGGCGTCTTTTGGATGACGTACACGTTGCCGCACCACTCGGTCAGAGATGCCAAATCCAAACTCTTTTAGTGCTGATTTGTAGAGTTCAACTTCGACTTCTCCACTGCATTCCATGCTCAGGTTCACAGCACGAACCTCTCGAAATTCTCGGAAGGTCATGAATGGAAAACGCACTGCTCGCATGAGCTCTTCAGCCTGCGGGAGCCGTTCGGTGGGATCCGCTTCCACCCAAGTGACGACTGCTCGGAAAACAGCCAGCTCTGATGGAGTGGACAGTGCATCGCATCGGAGGAACTGCAGAAGCTTCTCGGCCGGGAGGTCCTGAAACTTTGGGGTGGCAGATATTTCTTGGAAGCGTCTGAGGACAAAATCCTCAGCCAGCTCCAGCAAGTCAGCCATCCCATAAGCCTCTGCGAATGACGCCACGTCCAGACAGTTGTGGATGTCCATCTCCTGCTCCAGGAACTTGAGGCAGAGTGAGATGGCAGGCTGAAACTGGAACTGGAGTGAGGTACAGGCGAGTTCGAACACACAGCCCCATCCGAGCACCAGAGTGCCACTGTAGGCGCAGCGCAGGAGGGTCTCGAGCTCAGCGGCTCCAACTAACAGCAGAGGCACAGACTCCTGCTGGCTCTCCTTCATACCGCTGGTAAACATGCCTCTGAAGTAGTCGCTGCTGGCTGCTAGGAGCACCCTGTGAGCTTCATGAGCCAAAGAATTGAGTCAGCACTGTTTAAGGACAATATTGAAATTTATTTATTTAAACTATCATTGTCTTTTTCTGCGGCTTGAGGGCAGCAGCTTACAAAATGTTCTCCTGTTCAAATTTTAAAACGTTCAAATTTGAGTAATGCATGGATGGAATGAGATCAAAAGGTATAAAGTTTTTGGTGTCTTTTTTTTCTACAGCTTGTTTAATTTTAAACTGTTGTCTTTTTCTACAGCTTGATACAAGTCAAAAAAGAAAAGTTTGTCATTTCCTTTTGTTCAAATTCAGATTTCAAAACATTCCAATTTGAATAATGGATGGAATGAAATCAAGAGAAACCAATCAGCAATATTTTTCACGGGAAAGTATCACTCTTGTTTTTTGTGCAAATGGAATCTTTTATGTATGTTATCTAGTCATGCTTTGCATGTTACAGTTTCAGATTGCTTACCACAGAAAACAGCTCCTTCTGCAACCAGTTCTACATCACATCCCACTCTTTTGGCCCATAAGTCCTGCATGGACTGCAGGTTGACCTTCATTTGCTCTTCTGCTGAGATCTTTTTCAGTTTTTCTTCCTTGTTACCTCCACCTTCCTCCAATTTGACGAGCTCCATGACTCTCTGAGCTCCCAGACTAACAGCTGCAGTCTGGATCTGTGTTATGTTGTCTTTGTTCAGATTGGTGATGACTCCAGTGTAAGCAAGCTCCACCACTGCAGCCAGACCAGAACCATTAACCTCAGGACCCAATCTCAGCAAGATCTCCTTCTCATCTCCATCCCTCTCCCGGAGCTTTTGCTGGATGACGGAGCTCACCGCAGCCATGACAAGCGAGTGAACGTGGAGGCTCAGCCCATCCTCGGTGCTCAGGATCAGGTCCGTGAGGATGCTCTCCATCTTCATCTCCTCCAGAGTCTGGAAGATCTCACTTGGGTAACTTTGTCTATGGTACCTATGCAGTGGTTCATCCTCCTCCATATTATTCCCCTCCGTTTCCTTCACCGCCCCTTCTTTCATTCCTATCCTCCTGTCGTTGTAGGACATGATCCATTTTAGCTTCCTGCTCTCCTCCTCAATCTTCTCTCCACCTTCTTCTATCATCTTTTTCCTGCACTCTTTCTCTCTTCTCCAGCGTTCCTCCCATTCCATGGGCAGATATTTTCTTGTAAATTCCATGAAAACCAGCCGTCAAGTGCTCTGCTGTTCTCGTCTGGGTTTTATTCTTGTTTTAGCAATACTTCTCCTTATTGTCGTTCTCTGTTTACAGCACTAACTCTTGTCGGCGCTCCTGCACTCTGTATTTCCCTGAAGTCAACAACATGCTAATTATAGGTTCTGGGCCAGTAGATCTCATTTCGATAGACCTGCAGCCTTTACAGAGAGGTCACACTCTGCTGCTTTGGGTTCAGATCAGTAATCACAAGTATTCCAAAGTTAGTGTTCATTTTTAGATTAGATTAGATTAGATTCAACATTATTACAAAGCCAATGAAATGAGGCTTGCACAAATGCAATATATAGCTATATATTCAGTGAGTATGCCAGATATAATGGTGTAAGGGTTTTTAGTTTTTTAATTTTTATTTATTTAATTATTATTATTATTATTATTTTTGGCTCTAGAGTTGTCAATTTATTTTGTAAATATTGAGTGATGTTATGACTTTTTAATTATTTTATTTATTTATTTTTAGGCTCAGTATATCAATGAGTGACACGGTAAGCAATTGAATGTTTTTTTTTTTTATTAATATTGCTTGGAATTAAGCATTAGAGTTTGCTAAAATTTTGTCATTTTGTTAAAATTGTATATTTGTAAAAGAGTTAAAAGGGGATTTTTTTTCTTTCTCTCACTTTGTATCATACATAATAATTTTTTTTTTATTCCTATTTCCCTCCATTATCCAATGCGTTTGATTTATTGTTTTATTTTATTTTCCATTTTCCATTACATTTAATTGTTTGAATTCAATTATTTGCTGATTTATTTGTCACTCGTTAATTATTGTTATAAGATATTTAAAATGTAAATTTTATTTATTTATTTATGTATGTGTGTGTGTGTGTGTGTGTGTTGAATATGATGTACTGAGTTGAGATGTGATGTAATATGATTGGAATTGAGCTTGAATAGAAAAGTTTTAAATCAACTCTTGTTGTTCCTTGTCCTATTTTTTCCTATAATAGAACTGATTTAGTGTCATCCCTATGAAGTGTCTTCAATGATTAATTTATTCATAATTGTGGTGGTTTTTACTCCTGGTGCCGAACCCAACATTTTAAGGCCAAATGCTGTCACAATTATTTGTCAAGTTGACAAATCATATAATATGGATTTTTTAACATCAAGTTTGTATGTTTTTATATTTATGAATCCTTTGTATATATATATATATATATATATATATATATATATATATATATATATATATATATATATATATATATATATATATATATATAATTTTTAAACTCTTTTAAGTAACTTTTCCATGTAATCAAGTTCATAAAACTGCATGTATAATTATGCAGGAATGTTAAATATATATATATATATATATATATATATATATATATATATATATATATATATCTATATATATATATATATATATATATTGTGATAAATAATTATGTTTTTAATTACATGTGAAAAACATGTTTTCATCAGGGTTTCCTTTTCCAGAAACCTCAATGCTACATAATACCAGTAACCCAGCAAGCTGATGTTAGTGAACATTTTTCCTTTGTTTACCACAAAGTAAGCGTGCACTTTTCAGAATGGTTCAGATGATTCTTATTAAGTACAGTCACACTGTTTCTGAACTCAATGTATTTATTCATGAATCATTAAAATTGTCATAAAATTAAGAAAAATCATCATGTATCAACCTGATAGTTATAATCTATTTGCACTATTTAGATGGAAAAGAAGATAAGCATTAACTGTGTGTTTACACAGCTGTCTGAATGCTTGTTAATAATATCCAACAAATGAGCCATTAAACACCAGCATTTTATTAAGAAAATTTTCCCCCTCCATTTTTTAAGTCATTGACTAATTTATGAAAATGTTTTCTACATGCAGCACATCATTTCTTGTTTGTACTTTTCTTTGCATTTGAATACACTTTGAAAACCAAGGTCACTTACACAAGAGTACACAAAGTAGACAAGCCCACCCAAATGGGTTATGTGTTCCAATAAATGTAAAAAAAAAATGTTTACTGTTCATAAAATAAACTTTTATGAACTTTTTATGGCACACGGTTCCTTGAAACTTGTATAAACTGTGGAAAAGATTTATTGTGTTCTTTCGGCTTGTTCTGATTGTTGACTCAAGTGCTCTTTGAAATCTGACTTCTAGGAATGGAACTGATTGGCCGATGTCCACACTATAAATTACATATCCTTTGGCTATCCATGTTTTGACCTCATTAAAAGCATGATGATTTCAGTAAACACCACCCTCATGCCAAGATCTGACTGGTTAGATGAGGATGTGGGTGTGTTTACTAAATGCTGCTGTATAGATAGATGGAACAATCGTGATGAAGCAGGTTAACGTTCCCAAAGAAACCACGCCAACAAAACAATGGGAACACTAAACTAAAGTAGCAGATATCAGATGACGCGCAAATGGTTGTACTGCTGGTTTAAATCATCGCCTTTCACTTGAAATCAACAAGGTTCTTTAACAGTAATTCCATATGAAAAAAATGAAATAACTATGGAAGTGTTCTCAGTACATTTTCATGACATTCATTATCTCATTATTAAGTTTTATGTGCTGTCATAATGAACAATTTTTTCATTGATACAGAGTTTCAGTTCAGTTAAATTTTTATATATAGTGTTTTCCACAGTGCAAGCAGGTTTTATAGGGGGAAGTATTAGTGACCAGTGTAAAAACTCCCTTCATTGTTTTAGGAGGAAGAAACCTTGGCAAGATCCAGACTCAGTTAACAACATGTTTAATATTGGGCCAAATGAAAAAAAAAAAAAAAAGATTGTTATTGAATAATCAATTGTAAGGATTGGTGTACATCTGAAGCAATTTGGAAATTACATCTCTTTAATATCTTAATTGTTTTTCTTAGACAGCAGTGATATTAAATGCTAAATTGAGACATGTTAAAGTTTTCCGATTTTTCTTCTTTAAAAGACCCTAGAAATCTCATTTGTCTCCTCTAGAGTTTCAGAAGAAAACTCAATGTTTCAGATTGTACTCAGGTTTGCCAAGATTTGAAGGTTTGAAAAGAGGATGATATCCACTTCATCATGCCTGGGTCATGCAATCTGTGCTGGTCACTGAGGAAATATATCAACTTCGTGCTGTGGATCACAAGATTGTCTTTCACTGTGGACGAAGTGGAGTCCAGCCCAGGGTCGTCACGTGTCCTTCGTCGAATCTACTGGCCGCGCCGTACTCTAATTCACCAGCCATTCCTCACTCAGTGTTACGCATTTTATGGAGGACCGTTTCCTGAGTGGGTTTGAGCAATGGGTCTGTGCTCAAAGTATGTTCTATATGGGCAGTCTCTCGTCGCGCCGGGAGACGGCATCACAGTATGTTAGGGGGCGTAACATTTCCGTCACATGCTTGAGGTATTCAGCCAATCACAACACACTAGATTGCTGGCCAATCAGAGCATACCTCACTTTTCAGAACGATGAGCTTTGTAAAAAAACAAGCATTTCAGAAAGGCGGGGCATTGAGGAGCAACAACAATGTACATTATGTGGAAAATGTGTTTTTTGAACCTTAAACCACATAAACATTGCATTACACCAAATACACAAAATAATGTTATTTTTAGCAATGTCATATGACCCCTTTAAACCTCCAAACCCTCCTCTCAACACAGTCTTGCTCAATAGCCACACTATATTCCTTCACCTTAAACGCATTTCTTTCTCTTTGACTGGAGCCTCAAATGGAGGGTTTTTAAAGGCTCTCAGTAACCAGTATCGCCGGTCTTCACTAATTAACTCAACCCTCATCAGTCAGCTCATTAATGGGTTTTGTATACTACATGTATACTACAAAGTTTTTCTAAATTAATACCACAAATTTTGAATGAAAAAAATAACAATCCATTGTTTTGGCCAGCATAAATTGTACTGAATTAACGAATGAATGCAAAAAACTTACAACATACATGTGACTTGCCCTAATTTGACATTCATGAACAAAACAAAACCTGTCCTAAGAATACAGTTCAACCCTGGTGTTAATGTACTGTATGTCTTCATGGCAAACTGTTCAAATTGTTTTCTAGAGTTTCCTGCTTCTCAAATGAAAGCAATAATCTCACATGTGCTTCCTCTTTTAGTCGAGATGTCAACAATGTCTAAGATTTGCCAAGATACCAAAGTCTATCATCAAAGGTCAGAGATGTCAGTATGAACTGAACTTAAACATTTGATTTGAGACAAAAATCTAATTTGTATCTTTTTCTTTCCTGCATGCTTTGAGGTGTGTGAACAGGTTTGAGATGTTGCATGATGCTCTGATAACAGCTGGACAAACTTTAATCTTGCTTTAAAGCATGAATACCCCAGGTTTGTGACAAGTTTCCAGGCCTATATCCAACCACTATGTATTCATGAAAAACGCTCAGACCAGTAAACTCAGCGTCTGTCAACTCATAAGCATAATCTGTAATCATTTAATTTATGATGGTGACTTTGGGTGAAGGAGATCTGATCTTCAGACGTCCAAATTACATGCTTGTAATGTTGACTAGTTTTACATTAATCTGTTTTTTTACCACATGACTGAGTAAGAGTTTTGCTTTTGGCAGACAAAGTCTCTGTTTGACAGATTTATGTGAAGCCAGTTTAATATTTCCAAACAAGATTTCAAAGATAGCATGAGACCACAATACAAATAACCTTCAGTCATGGCTCTGCAGCAATGTCTATGTATAATAATGTATTTGTGGGTGTATGTGAGTAGGCTCAGTTAAGGTATAAAAGAAAATGCAACTCATTTCCTGACAGCAGAGGAAGGTCAGGTCATGTCCACACGGCTCGCTGGAGAACGCTGTGATTGCCCGATGTGATTTGTCTGGATCTGAGGGATCATTTTGTGATCTTCACAAGGATTAAAGCAGAAAGGGAAGGAAATTCACAGGCAAAAGTCCCACCGAATCCACCATGGCCAGATATATTGCTCGTATCAGAAAATCCATCCCAGGAGACAGCAACATCCCGTCTCAAGGTGTTACCGTGGATATGGGGGAGTTTGATTACGGGAAAGAGAAGGAGAAGGCAAAAATGTCATTCTACAATCCGATGGACCCCGTGCCAAAATATGAATTTTATGCCAAAGACACTTGGTCGGGACGTATAAAAAGCACCAGACCATCACTGGATGTTCTGCGCAAACCAGTAAGTAAAACTCCAGAAGTGGTCATCTCTGTGGACGTACTTATTAAGTTCATAAGCACATACAAGTGAGTCTAATTGAATACTGCACACAAAGAGTATTGCTTATATGGCAACACTTTTGATTTTGATGTTGATTCTCTGTATATTCTTGTCAACAGCCGGACCCTGATGACCTTCCTCCACCACCAGAGGATGACGGACAGCCCAAAGTCAAGCTTGTTCGCTTTGGATGGGTTCTGGGAGTCATGGTGAGAAAGGAGCAATGCTTAATTATTATTAACTTGAGAATACTTCAAAATAGAAATTGTATAAATTAAGTAAAATGTATACAGTTGATGGATTCTTTAATCAAATTCTTAGTTTTGTGTTTTCATTTCAGATTCGCTGTATGTTGAACATCTGGGGAGTCATTATGTACCTGCGACTGCCGTGGATCACGTCTCAAGCTGGAATCAGTGAGTCCATCCTCCATCTGCTTTATTTAATTCAGTTCATATCCTTAATTCAGTTAAAATCATTCTCAAACGAATTTTAAACAGTAAATTTCTTCCTTTTTATGTGCCACAGCAATTCCTTAAATTCTCAATTTTTGCTTGCAGTTCTGACCTGCGTTATTATCTTCATGTCTGTAACCATCACAACAATTACAGCAACGTCAGTGTCTGCGATCTCCACCAACGGAAAGGTCTACTCTGGTGAGAGAAATTATTTATTCACCTCAACAGTAGCCACACGTTTTATTGGATTTCATGTTGGTTTTAATCAGAATCATGTCGTGCTTTGCATGAAAAAAAGTATAAACATACTCAAAACAAGAAGTGTTTACCTGAGATGTAAAACTGTGGAAGAAATGCATTGCTTTTATTTGTTTTAAACAAATGTAGTGTGTGCTGTATTTTGTAAAAAGTGATCTTTCTTCCAGGTGGCACATACTTCATGATCTCTCGGAGTCTGGGTCCGGAGCTCGGAGCGCCCATCGGTTTGCTCTTTGCATTCGCCAACGCTCTCGCCTGTTCACTCAACACAGTGGGGTTTGCCGAAACCGTCAGAGATGTTCTTAAAGTGAGACACACTCACATATAAATGTATTTATTGTTAGGTTTTGGGGATTTCAGAGAGCTGCTTGAAAATGTATTCTATACAAGCACTTTCAACATGTTACTCAACTTGATGAGGGACACACTGTCCATGCTTTCTTTGAAGAAACAGGAAGATGTTTCTGGTGATATTCACTCTAACTGTGCGTTCACAACGCCGATATCATTAGATTATTATTCCTATATCGTTACTGCACATCAGCAACTCACCAGGAACATGAACAATCTCAGACACCTTGGTCCACGTATCATTTTTATTTAATTTTTATGTCCCTGTACGCAAACAGCGACACATCATAGATTATTGCAAACCCGCCACAGCAATAATCAACCTGTCCTATATTTTGCTTGGGAACTAATGTGGCTGGAGCTGCGTTCTCTGGAATCCTCTCAAGCGATAGACTTCTACGTTCTGATTGGTTGCCGCCAAACCGCATCATAGCTCATTACCATAAAGTTGCCCTGATTTCAACTCTCCTCGATGCTCTCACCGCTGCTCGACGCTGGCTCACATTGAAAATGAATGACTTCCGGCCACTTTGACGCTCTTGACGGTGGCGGTGTGAACACACAGCAATGGTTCTATTTGACTCTGTTTTTAATATCTCACTCAGAATTGTTTGCTTTCTTTTCAGGACAATGGCGCTCAGATGGTGGACGATGTCAATGATGTGAGGATCATTGGGACAATTACTGTCGTCCTCCTCCTCTGCATCACATTTGGTGGCATGGCTTGGGAGGCAAAGGTAAGGTCCTCTGCTTTGGTTTTTACTCATTTCCCAGTACTGTCTCTTTTGACAGCATAGCTGCCATTGCTCTTCTTGGTTTTCACTCCACCACAGGCTCAGATCCTGTTCTTCATCGCACTCTTGCTCTCCTTAGTTAACTATTTTGTGGGGACGGTCATCCCCCCCAGCATAGAGAAGCAGGCTGTGGGATTTTTCGGCTACCGTGGTGAGTACACGAGATCCTAATCTAATGCAACCTCAAATGAATCCAATAAACTCCTGTTTATAACTTATGGAGTCATTATTTTGTCCTGCTACAACAAAACAAATTAATGTAGAAGATCAGTTCATCCATAAAGAAAAAAAAAACAAAACAATGATAAATCATAATTAGGACATAAGTGAATATGATGACATTAAGTCAGAATTATGAAATAATAATGCATAATTATTACATAAAAATATGTTTATATTAGTATGTCATGATTTAGACCAGGGATCTCCAACCCTGCTCCTGGAGAGCTACCGTCCTGCAGACTTCAGTTCCAACTCTGCTCCAACACACCTGTCTGTAATTATCAAGTAGCCCTGAACACCTTGATTAGCTGGTTCAGTCCCAAATTAATTGGGTTGGAGCTGAAATCTGCAGGACAGTAGTTCTCCAGGAGCAGGGTTGGAGACCCCTGATTTAGACTTTTTCCTCATAATTATGACATTTTTTGACAATTTTTACTTCTCATAATTGACTTTTCAATTATGACTTAGTATGTCACAATGTCTAATTTATCTCACTTGGAGGAGTTGGATGTGTTACTATCAAATTTTCCTGAGGATGGTACTCCTCTGGTACTGCTCGGTGACTTCAACATCCACCTAGAAAAACCTCAAGCTGCTGACTTCAACATTCTGCTCGCCTCATTTGATCTCAAGCGAGCGTCTACTACAGCTATGCACAAATCAGGCAACCAGCTAGACCTCATCTACACACACCAAGAAGAAGGGGAAAGTTGTAGCCTAGTGATTAGAGAGTTTGACTCCTAACTGTAAGGTTGTGGGTTCGAGTCTCGGGCCGGCAATACCATGACTGAGGTGCCCTTGAGCAAGGCACCGAACCCCCAACTGCTCCCCAGGCGCCGCAGCACAAATGGCTGCCCACTGCTCCGGGTGTGTGTGCACTTTGGATGGGTTAAATGCAGAGCACCAATTCTGAGTATGGGTCACCATACTTGGCTGTATGTCACGTCACTTTCACTTTCACTTTTTTTTCATGCTGTTGCTCCACGGACAACACTTTAGTTACTCCACTGCACACCTCAGACCATTTCCTCATCACTTCTAACCTCACACTTACTCCTCACACAGCACACACTCCTCCGCAGGTCACCTTTCAACGCAACCTACGCTCACTCTTTCTCTCTCTCGCCTGTCCTCTATGGTTTCATCCTCACTTCCTTCACTCTCTCAGTTTTCAGCACTGGACACAAACAGTGCTACTGATAGTCTTTGCTCCACTCTAACCTTTTGCTTGGACAACTTTTGCCTACTTTCATCCAGACCAGCACGCACCACCCCATCTGCCCCCTGGCTGTCCGATGTTCTCCGTGAACATTGCTCTAAACTCAGGGCTGCAGAGAGGAAATGGCGCAAATCAAGAAACTCTGCCGACCTCAGTGTGTATCAGTCACTCCTCTCTTCCTTCTCTGCAAATGTTTTCACTGCTAAAACAACACACTACCACAACAAAATTAACAACTGTTCAGACTTGCACACTTTTCAAAACTTTCTCTTCTCTTCTTTGTCCTCCTCCCCCTCCTACATCAACTCTTACAGCTGATGACTTTGCAGTTTTCTTCACAAATAAGGCAAGAACCATCAGTGACCAATTCTCCACACCGCAGACTGATGATAACTTCATAATGACTAAAACACACTCTCTCTCCTCCTTCTCTCCATTCTCAGAGACAGACATTTCCAAACTTATCTTTTCCAATCAACCTACAACTTGTCCACTTGAACCTATCCCCACTTACCTTCTATAAGCCATTTCTTCTTCAGTCATATCTTCACTTACTCACATTATCAACACCTCACTTCACTCTGTTACATTTCCCACAACATTTAAGCAGGTAAATCCCACTGCTTAAGAAACCATCTCTAAATCCAGCACTTTTAGAAAACTACAGACTGGTATCCCTTCTCCCATTCATTTCAAAGACACGTTCAACCAACTCTCTATGTTTCTTGTACAGAACAGCCTCCTGGACAGCAACCAATCTGGCTTCAAAAGAAGCCACTCAACTGAGACTGCCATGCTCTCGGTTACTGAAGCCCTGTGACTGGCGAAAGCAGCTTCCAGATTCTCAGTACTCATCTTGCTGGATCTGTCTGTTTTGACACAGTTAACCACCAGATTCTCCTATCCACGCTCAGAAAAATGGGTATCTCTGTCTTGGAGGGGTGAGGTTTCTAAGTCACAACTTCTTGCTGCTGGGGTTCCTCAAGGTTCAGTGCTTGGACCACTTCTCTTCTCCATCTACATGACGTCATTAGGATCTGTCATTCAGAAGCATGGCTTTTCTTATCACTGCTATGCTCATGACACTCAACTCTACTTCTCATTCCAATCAGATGATCCGGTAGCTGCTCGCATTGCAGCCTGTCTGAGAGACATTTCTAGCTGGATGAAGGACCATCACCTTCTGCTCAACCTTACTAAGACAGAACTGCTTGTGGTTCCAGCTAACCCATCATTTCATCACAACTACTCTATACAGCTGGTTTCGTAGACCATAACTCCTTCCAGGACAGCCAGAAACCTAGGAGTTGTGATCGATCATCAGTTATGCTTCACAGACCATATTGCTACAATGAACCGGTTCTGCAGATTTGCCTTATACAACATTAGGAAGATCAGACCCTTCCTATCCGAGCAAGCCACACAACTTCTTGTCCAAGCTCTTGTTCTCTCCAGACTGGACTATTGTAATGCTCTCTTGGCGGGCCTTCCTGCATGTTGTATCAAGCCTCTGCAACTGATCCAGAATGCAGCAGCGAGAGTTGTCTTCAGCGACCCAAAAAAGCTCACGTTACTCCTCTCCTCATCAGGTTATACTCATCAGGTTGCATCAAATTCAAGGTACTGATGAGTGCCTACAAGACGACCACTGGCATGGCACCGATATACCTAAACTCACTAGTACAAACTTATGTGCCCTCCAGAAGCTTGCATTCTGCAAGTGAACGGCGCCTTGTGGCGCCATCCCAAAGAGGTTCAAAATCACTCTCACGGACCTTTTCCTGGACTGTGCCCAGCTGGTGGAATGACCTCCCAATCTCAATTCGAACAGCTGAGTCTTTACTCAACTTCAAAAAACCTCTAAAGCCACATCTTTTTCACCAGCACTTGACCAGCTAATACTAGCACTTACCTTTTGTTTTCTTTTCTATTCTATTCTTGAAAAAAAAAATGTTCTGTGCTAGACTAACTAAGACTTGTCATGGCACTTGTATACTGTTGTTGTTCTCTTGCTGGTCTGATTGCTTCTATTGTTCTCATTTGTAAGTCGCTTTGGATAAAAGCGTCTGCTAAATGATTACATGTAAATGTAAATCTCATAATTAACTTGTACACAATTACAACTTTCTATAAACTTTTTATCTCATAATTATCATTTTGCGACAATTTTGACTAAGGTTGACTTTTTAAATCTCAATTATGACTTAGTATGTCATAAGTTCTACTTTATCTCATAATTTTTATCTTAGTATTCATAATTTTGAATTTTATCCAGATAAAATGTCATAATTTGACTTCTCATAATCATGACTTTTTTATCTCGTAATGTATCTTTACCTCAATTTTGACTTAGTATTTCGTAATTTCTTTTTATCTCATTATTGGGACCCCCCCCCAATAATAATGACTTACATTATCAAGTGATGGTGGTCCACCAGCCAGAGCATTTGGAGAAGCAACAGCCAAACCTAACCTGCTGTTTTTCCCCAAAGCTGAGATTTTCGTGGAGAATCTGCTGCCTTCCTTCCGAGGCAAAGATGGATCTTTCTTCAGGATGTTTTCCATCTTCTTCCCTTCTGCCACAGGAATTCTGTCTGGAGTCAACATCTGTGGAGATCTCAAGGTAATCTTGCTGTTTTGTTCTTAAGTTGATGTGCCTTTCAAATGATACAGAAATGATGTGCATGTTTGTGTTATTCCAGGATCCATCGGGTGGGATTCCTAAAGGGACGCTGCAGGCCATATTCTGGACCACACTGAGCTATTTATTGATCTCAGTCACAGTTGGTGAGATTAGACATTAGAGGTTTATTGATTTATTATCTATTTTTTTATTTTTATTATTATTATTATTTTTATGACCAATGCTGATATCTTAGAGTGTGACTGATATGATATCACACTATAAAAAAAAAAAAAAAACGTGAAAAACGTAATTGGAACTTTATGAGTTAAGAAAAATGATTTATAAATGTTGGCTCCCAGAATATTTTGGGATTGTTCATTTTATTATTAATATTTTTATTTTTTATTTTTATTTTTTTTTAAAGACAGAATGTTTCTGCAAAAAATTACCATATTGGAATGTTATATGGGAATGTTAGCTTCCGATTATTGGCCACTTTTCCGACACCATCAGCCAAACAGAGTAATGTACAGGCCAATGCCGACAATTCAAATATACAAAACAGCTACTCCTATTAGACATATTTCTGTCACAACCTTTCGTATCTTAAACTCTGATTAAATGAAATGTGCGTCTTATTAATAAACCACACACTAAGGCACTCCCCTCTCTTCTCCCTCAGCTGCAAGTGTTGTAAGAGACGCTTCTGGCAGTTTGAATGATAGTTTAGCGCTCAATTCTTCAATCTCCTGCAGCGGTTTGGGCTGTAAATTTGGCTGGAATTTTGACCAGTGTGAGCAGAATCGCACATGTAGCTTTGGACTGGCAAACCATTTCCAGGTGAGCACATCGGCAATGTTATCTAAAACACAGTTTTCACATTTTGTGAATTCTGACTGCTGGAAAGTGTAGTAGATTTTACATTCATATCACTGTATTTGGCATGATGACTACATTCCATAAGACCCACTGAACCCATGACCTTGGCATTGCTAGCGATGTGCCTTTCTAACCCAATAAAGCTACAGAAATGTGGCTCAAAATAGTATATTTTAGCTTTTGGATACTATTTTTCTCCAGATTCTTGCCACAGTTTCAGGATCTGGCCATTTGATCACCATCGGGATCTTTGCTGCCACCTTGTCATCAGCGCTGGGTTTCTTGGTTTCTGCTCCTAAAATTTTCCAGGTAAATTGTGTGGCTGTTCTGAGGGTAAGGTTATTTATTCAACATACATTTGACTAATGTTTTGTGTGTTTTTGTCACAGTGTTTGTGTAAGGATAACATATACCCCTACATCGGCTTCTTTGGGAAAGGCTACGGGAAAAACAACGAGCCTCTGCGAGGCTACATGCTCATGTTCATCATCGCTTTGGCTTTTATCCTCATTGGTAAGTCCTGAATCTCCTTCAGCACAGTTTCTATCTGCGAACGCTTCAACATTTGGTGTCATGATGATTTTTTCAGGTGACCTGAACACAATCGCTCCTCTGATCTCCAACTTCTTCCTCTGCTCTTACGGACTCATTAACTTCAGCTGCTTCCACGCATCGGTCACCAAATCACCTGGTGAGAACCTGGTTATCATTCTGTAACTCAGTCCATCATTGGTGTCTAATAATCCTGTTTATCGTCTCTCACAGGTTGGCGGCCACAGTATCGTTACTTCAATCCATGGACGTCTCTGTTTGCTGCATTCTTGTCTTTTGTCCTCATGTTTTTGTTCACGTGGTGGGCCGCTCTTGTCACTTTTGCTATCGTTCTCTGTCTCTTAGGCTACGTCACCTATAAAAAACCCAGTGAGTAAATGATGCAGATTATAACCAAATTTAAAATTGAATTTTCTGACTGTTGTCATATCTGATTGTGTGTCCAGATGTGAACTGGGGCACATCTTATCAGGCGGGTTTCTACAACATGGCTTTGTCCTTCTCAATGTCTCTGACTAGTGTTGAAGACCACGTCAAAAACTTCAGGTAAGACTTTTCACCAAACTGAATGACCGCTTGAGCTCACGATACACCAGCTGCTCATGTACTCTCTCTCAGGCCTCAGTGTCTCGTTCTGACCGGCCCTCCGAACATTCGTCCCGCTCTGGTGGACTTTGTGGGAACTTTCACCAAGAACATCAGCCTGATGATCTGTGGGAACATTATCATGGTACGCGACGTTCATCTTATTCCAATAAACTGGCAACTTAATGCTTTCTTGCTAAATAACGTAACTTATTTCTCTAGAAACCTGTGATGTGAAGGCAATTCTCGCTCTCTTGTTGTTTTAAGGAGGATGAGAAGTCCAGTTTTCCGCAGCACAGCACTGATATGCTGGTGGACTGGCTAAATCAGAGGAAAGTTCGCTCTTTCTACACGTCCTTCACCGCTGACAGTCTGAAAGAGGGCGCACATCATCTCATGCAGGTACGACTGGCGCTAGCTTTAGGTCTGTTTTCTTCTCATCTCATACATCTCACAGAGTCTTTGCTCTTCTTGTCAATTGTTTTTCTAGGCTTCAGGTCTCGGTAAACTGAAGCCCAACACTCTGTTTTTGGGATACAAGATAAACTGGCAGGAATGTAAACCGGAGAGCTTACAGGACTACGTCAACACCATTAGGTGAGCTGCTGTTTTTGTTCACAAATTTCGGTGAATCGGTTGCAATTTTTCTTTGTATTTTGATGTTGTTTAATGTTTCTTGTTCAGCGACGCATTCGATTCCAGCTACGGCATCGCGATTCTGAGAATGATGGATGGATTGGACGTAACGGGTGATTTGCACAGTGCAGGTGTGTGCTTTATACAGTATGACGACTGCAGTTTGAGTCATGAAATTAAGTCCGATGTGGGTTTGTTGTGTCTGAAGGCAGATCATCTGCAATTGACAATCCAGCATTTGATGCAGACGAAGTCCCGCAATGTGAAAAGGATGAGACTGATAGGAATTCAGGTGAGACATGCATCCAGTAGTTATTTTTTTTGTGCTCATAAATGTAATTTGACAAACACTGAGAACATTAAATTATCATAAAACAATAGAACATCAAATAATGCAATTATAATCAGCACTTTAAGTTCTGATGTCAGTAAGCCAATCAAAGTGATCCCATTATAATAACAAAGCTGTGCAGTTTCAGTTAAGCTTCATTTGATGTGACGATCTGACCATATAAAGCTCCATTTTTGTCTCTCCATCCAGATGTTTCTGACGATGGATCAAATGAGCAGGTCAGATCGGTGTTTCAGATGAAACAGGGCAGGAAGAGCATCGACATCTACTGGATCTCTGATGATGGAGGTGAGACACAGCTGCCTTGAAAGCTATTTCCATATTTGTTTTCTCACTGTGAAATGCCATTGTTCTCTCTCAGGTCTGACTCTTCTAGTCCCGTATTTGTTGACCAGAAGAAACCGTTGGAAAAAGAGCAAACTCAGAGTGTTCATCTTAGGTGGCCGTGAAACCATGGAGGACGATCGTAAAGAGTCAGTTGCTCAGCATTTTTTAAACCAAATTTCTAGTTTTGAAGTGCAGAAATGTTGGTTCTGTAAACTGGTTTGTCTTTGCAGCATGAAGATGCTGTTAACATAAATTTTCGGCTGGAGATCGAGGACATTGTTGTGATAACAGACGTGGATAAACCTCCTCTTGCTAAAAAGTGAGAAACACACTCATAAACACGCATTCAGAAACATGCAGTAACTTACATGATTTCCTTCGTCTTTGTTCCTTTAGTTTGCAGCGGTACGAGGAATCCATCGCCCCCTTCAGGCTGAGTGAAGAACAGGCTGGAGGAGACGTACAGGAGCTCAAGAGACTGAGTCCATGGAAAGTGTCCGACAAAGACCTGGAGGCCATAAAACCAAAGGTGTGTGTGTGCGCTAGTGTGTGGCATTTTGAACATGAGTAAAGCTGCTCAGTGTTAAAGCAATAATGCATTATTGTTGCATTATTGACAACAGCTTGTTTCTGAGAAGCTGCTTTGAAATAATGTGTAAATTAACAAATAAATTAGACTAGAGTATGATCATCAGTCTTTTATTTTCAGGTACAGAGGACAGTGAGACTAAACGAGATCATCAAGAAGAACTCAATTCACTCTGCTCTGGTTGTAATGTGAGTACAGATCAGGGTTATTATTTTTTTAACTAGAACCATAATAAAATCACAACTTAATTGAAATAAATAATATAAAAACTTTATTTCAACTAATTGCAAATTCAACCTTTCATCATTTCCGATTAGTTGAAGTAATAAAATGGCAAAATTAACTTCAACCTAAACTTAAATGCTATAAAGACATTTAAAAAAAAAGCTTGCAATGATAAAAACTAAGATTTTATGAAAACTAAAAAAAGAACATATAAAAATAAAATCTTATTCCAATTATTATGAAAACTGTAATAGTTTATCAAAAACAGTAAAATAAAACTGAAATAAAACTATAGACTAGTTGAATCATCCCAATTGTGTTTTTGTTTTTTTTTTTTTTCTGTTCAGCCAATACGCAAATGACAAATGAGTGACATCACAAGCAATTTGTCCTAATTTTGGCCTCGCAACTCTCTTAATATGCACACTTTAATCAATAGAAAAAGCCAGATGACCAGTCGACACAGTCTAAACTAAAAAAAAAACAGTGAATTTTTAAAAAGGGAAAGTAAGAAAACTTCAAAGAGTAGATCAAATTGAATAGTTTTTGTAAGGAAATTTGTACATAAAACAATGTATGGTCACACTTAGAATGCTGTTCTGCCGTCAATGAATAACTACACAGGAACAAACAACTAATGTACACATAACATTCTAGTAACTACTATTAGCTAACAAGAAATTCTGATTAGCGATGTATTAAGTAATAGCACTCAGTTGAAAGTGGTCATTCACTATTAGCTAATCAGTAACGACTATATATGTATGTCCTGGAGAACCACTAAGAGCTACTATTAGGTTCATAAGTAATGTGAATTATGCATAATATATATGTAACCCACTAGTAATGACTCAACTATTACCAACTCTTTCTGAAGGAACTACTACTTTGGATCTTAATCTGGATCAGTACTCTAAAGTGAAAAGCATGATAAGTCCTTGATATCGACTGACTCCTTGTAGCTTTTGAGATATATGTAAGGTCTTTGATAGTAATGACCTCACAGTGTTACTACATCCTTCTAATGAATTTACTATTATTTGGATCAGTATTCTAAAGTGAATAACACGATAATCTCTAGTAATTAATGAAATCACTATAAGCTTTTAAGGTTTTTTAAGATTCTGGATAGTAATTCCTTATTTTAGTAACATTTGAGTCATTACTAGTGAGTTACCGGAATCTACATTTTAGAATACTGATCCAAATAATAATATTCCTTCTGAAGAATTTGGTAATACTTGAGTCACTAGTGGGTATGACCTTCACTTAAGAACTATTTATACATTATGCATCATTCATATTAAGTTATGAACTCTGTTTGACAGTATTTCTAAGTGGTTCTTGGGGAGGTATGGAAAAATAGTATTCCTATTAACTAATAGTGAACTACCCATATTAGATTAACGCTATTTTTAACTATTTTATTAATCAGGGTTTCTTGCTAACTGTTAGTAGTTACTAGAGTGCTAATATGTGTTACACCGTGTTCTTGAGTAGGCCTATTCATTATGACAGAACAGTATTCTAAGTGATACCCAATTTATATTTTTTCTTTATAACTGATTTCAGTCATTTAAGCGAAATGTGGACTGGTGGTATGTTTTTTTATAATCTTCTCTGTGTGTGTGATTCAGTTCTTCTCATCCATTCCATGATGTCACCTGTCCCAGGTTCTCTCTATATGTCCTGGCTGGACCGCGCTCAGCTACAGCATCCACTGTCCCGTCCTGCTCATACGAGTGGAAACCAGGAGAACGTCATGACCTTCTACTGCCAGTGAATGTGACTGTTTTATCATTAAACACTTCTCTTACGCGTGTTGTAACCTGCTGCCAGGTTTTCATTGATGTTAAAGATGTTGAACTGAATGAACTGCGTAATCCCGCTCATAAAATGACTTTGGATGTATGTTTATTGCACATTAATGTCTATATAAGTGTTGATACAGGTTAAACGATTTGGCTAGAAAGGATAGAATAGAAATGGGGAAGGCACTGTCGTCTCTGATCTCTGGACCTTCATTTCAGGGTTGAGGTTTCATGCAATTTAAAACAAGACACAATTATATAATAGTATGATATACGAATTTATTTGTTCTTGCTTTTGTAAATTACACTTCATTGACGAAACTAATAATGAATTAATGTGAACGATCATCTTGTCTGTAAATAAACATAAGTTATTATGAATTACAAGTTTTTGATCTGCTTTTCAATGTGAAAAATACATTAAGCCCAATGACGAACATCCTCAACCTTCATTGATTGTCTCATTACAACCAAGTATAGAAAAATCATATGTTAATATCATAATATTCCGCTAAATAAACACAGATTTAATGAGTGTTTTGTATGTTTCTGTTGCCGCTGCCCCCTTCTCAAGCTCAAAACCTATGACAAAAAGACGAATCATTTAACAAATAAACTAATTTAAATATTTTCCCCATTATAATTATTTCCAGCAACTTCCCTTTTACCAAACAGACCATAACACAGACATGAATTCACAACAAAAATTAGAAATACAAGAATACATATAAGCGAGCTAAATGGGCCACAAGATAAGACAACACTCAAATTAAGACTTAATAGATTATGAAGTAAATTACAGTGGCCCTCAATTATAGCTAGCAGTCTAGTTTAAAAGTCCAGAACAAGTGTGACAGGTCCTCTCCAGATATGTTTTGGGCTTCTGTACTATATTTTTAGATATTTTTAATTCAAACATCACAAATCCAAACAACTCACTATAATTTTTCTGAATCCTTAAGTTGATGAAGACGGGGTCTAAGTTAGAGAGGGGTTTTGGATTTGTCTTCTACACTCTGTAAAGAAAATCCATTGACAGCCCTTGAACCATTTCAACATTTTTTAAGGATTCAAATGTTGTGTATATGAATGATATAATGAACATTCAGAATTAAGACAAGATAAAACTGTTAAATGAGGTAAGTAGGTGCTGAGAGAACATATCCTTTAAAGATATGCATTGCATTTAAAATCTACAGACACAACCAGTTTAAAGTGCAATACATCAGACCCTTTCTATACCATCCTTTGAATATAGACAGGCATGAAAATTGTAAAATTGGATGTATTGCTGCTAAAATGGAGATGATACTGCTTTGTGGAGAATGGCCCTTTCGTATATGGACTGCAATTGAAATCTACAGACATGACATTAACTGCAATAATAAAACATCTTTGAACCCATCTATGAACACATCTTAAGAATTTTTAAGTGCTAGATAGAAACTCATTTTGAAAACTGGCCTTTAAAGACTGGATTGCACCTGAAATCTACAAGACCAAATAAGACAGTGCAAATAAGCCCTGAGTGTATTTGAATGTTTTTCCAGCCTCTATTTGAAACATGAAGCAAGCCAAATAGTTTTCCTTGAGTGTCTTAAGTGAGTAAATCTCTGGTCTGTTTTAAAACTGTCAAGTAGAAGGTCCATGACGTCTGCGGTTTCCTCCGTATGAGCAGGACGGGACATAGTGCGGACCGCAGCTCAGCGTGTCCAGCCAGGACATATAGAGAGAATGGACATCTGCCTGCGGTCGGAGACGACTAAACCACAACACACACACAGACGTTTATTAATATTTAACAGGTGTGTTTTCCCTCAATTAATGATTCTACATTTAAGAACGTAATGATTCATGAGCCTCCACTATTATCATATTTGCTTTTGTATGAATTACATATTGGACCACAGCCCGTAATTGTATGTTACAAGTCAATACTACCCACACTAGAACCAGCGCGGCGTACTTCGCATTGCCTCCGTATTATTTCATTCAGCCGCACTTTCTTCTCCGACTGTTCAAAGGAAGAAAGACACATTGAGCCTGGCGAGCTATGTAGCTTGACATTGAGGTCAAACACACACCAGACACACACGACTCCCTTGTCTCGTGCGTCCATCTCTTTGTCGTGACTTTTCCACGGAAACTCTCTGTCCCCTCTGCGCTGCGCCGTCCTCAATCGTCCAGCTTTCCCTCATTCAGGCCTGAAGTGGGCTCGCATTTCCTCAAAGACGCCCTCATGCTCATGACAAAGACATCTGTTACTTCTTGCATTTTAATCTTATTACCAGAGCACATCACATTCTTTGCTTCCATTATTAACATTTATACCCCATTTGGGCTAACCTCTTTTTGGAAAAGTGGTGGCCTTCTTTCGCTGTCCGTCATCACAATGATGACATATTGAACATCCAGCCGGAACGCTGGAGCAAACGTCCTTCATTCTGAACAGAATTGTATTAATAAAATTATAAATATCAAGCACAGTACAGTAACTGACAGCTTTTTAATTGAATGTTTAAAATTACCAGCTACTTACAGCAAGCCCTTGCATATGGCCTGCAGGAAAAAATATAGGCTATATTGTGTGCACAATGTACTATGTCGCTCCCTCGATTTATAAATAGTGCACACAATTTACTAATTCATTCTCTCGATTTATAAATTGTGCACATAATTTACTAATTCGTTCCCTCCATTTGCTAAATTGTGTACACGATTTAAATCGGGAACAAATTAGTAATTGATGCGCACGTTTAGAAAAACGAGGTGAACGATAGTATCATGTGCACATTTTGTACATCGAGAATGAATAGTAAATCGTAAGCGCGACAATTTATTTATTTTTTTCTTGCATGTCATTTGCGAGGCTGTCATGACTTGCGATACAAATTCTATTCTTTTTAAAATACGCTCTGATTCTAAAGGAACTTGAATTATGTCGCTAATGAATTGTTGACTGTTCCAATGAATTTCGATGATTCATATACTTCCCTATGATTCAGATGACTAGAATGAATTCTTTTAATATTCGGTTTGATTCTAATGATTCTGATAACTCTTTCCAATAACTGATGTTTTAAGATGCAAATTAGTCTGAATTCGATGATTTATGTTCTTGAAAGAGTTAAGTTATATTAATAATTCAATGATTTAAATGATGAGATCTAATGTTCTTGAATCTGAATTATCCAATGATTAAACAGCAAGAGATTCATTTTATCTTGGGGGAGGAATTAACAGAAAGGCTTTAATAGAGTTCATTCTAGAGACTGATTGTTATCTAGGCAAATCGAGCACCACTTTGAGACATTAGTGAGATCTGTTCTGCTTTTTGGATCTTTTTTTCGAATGAAACACAGAAATGTCTACATTTAATCAATCGTCTTGTCTATTAGATATTCCAAATCGCTCTGTCACTTTTTTTTCTTTCCTCCAGGCTCCGGGTGATGGTTTCAAGTAATTCAGATGCTGTAATGATTCACTAGTCGCACGCCTTGCGGTCGTTCTCCAGGGTTTGCTGTTCTCCAATGATGAACACTCTGACTTTGCTTCCGTCACTCCACGTTTCCTTCTGGCAACAAGTTGGCACTAACAAGTCAAACCTGACGACAAGAGAGGGCAGACTTTAAGGGCTTTACCTGCCTTACTCAACTGTTCATGTGTTTTTAACTGAAGGGTTATCATACACAATTGAAGGGCACGCACGCTACGGAGTGCCGGCATTAATTATCATAAAACATCGAACTCAAATAATTGCCAATTATATCAGCACTTACGTTCTGATGTCAAGTAAGCCACTCAAAGTGATCCCAGATAATAACAAAGCTGTGCAGTCAGTTAAGTTCATTTGATGTGACGATTCTGACCTATAAGCTCCCATTTTTGTCTCCCATCAAGAGTTTCTGCACGAGGATCAAATGAGCAGGTCAGATCGGGGTTTCAGATAAACAGGGCAGGAAGCGCATGGACATCTACTGGATCTCTGATGAGGAGGGAAGATCACCATCTGCCTTGAAGATTTCCATATTTGTTTTTCACTGTGAAATGCCCTTCGTTCTCTCTCAGGTCTGACTCTTCTACTCCGTATTTGTTGACAGAAGAAAACCGTTGGAAAAGACAAAACTAGAGTTGTTCATCTAGTGGCGGAAAACCATGGAGGTACGATCGTACAGAGTCAGTTAGTCAGCATTTTTAAACCAAATTTCTAGTTTTGAGTGCGAAATGGGGGTTCTGTCAAACTGGTGGGTCTTGCAGCATGAAGATGCTGTTTAACGAGATTTCGGTGGAGATCAGGACATCGTTGTGTGATAACAGCCGTGGATAAACCCTCCTCTGCTAAAAGTGAGGAAACACATCATAAAACCACACATTCAGAAACAGCAGTAATACCTGATTTTCTGCGTATTGTTCCTTTAGTGGCATCGGTACGAGGAATCCATCGCCCCCTTCAGGCGAGTGAAGAACAGTGGAGAGATGTACAGGAGCTCCAGAGACTGACAGTCCATGGAAAGTGTCTGAAAAGACCTGGAGGCCATAAACAAACCAAAGGTGTGTGTGTGCGCTAGGTGTGTGGCATTGAACATGAGTAAACGATGCTCAGGTGTTTAAAGCACATATCATTATAGCAACAAGCTTGTTTCTGTGACGTTCTTGGAAACAATGTGTTAATTAAACAAAATAAATTAGTATGAGTATCATCATCAGTCTTTTATTTTCAGGCTACAGCGGACATGTGAGGACCTAAACGAGATCTCAAGACAAACTCCATTCCCTTGCTCTGGTTGTAATGTGAGTACAGATCAGGTTATTATTTTTAACTAGAAACCATAATAAAATCACAAAACTTAATTGAATATAAAATAATATAAAAACTTTATTTCAACTAATTGCAAATGCAACCCTTTTTCATCGTCCGATTAGTGAAGTAATAAAATGGCAAAATAACTTCAACCTAAATTAAATGTTATAAAGACATTAAAAAAAAGCTTAGCGCAAATGATTAAAAACTAAGATTTATGAAAACAAAAAAAGACATATAAAAATAAAATCTGTATTCCAATTATTATGAAAACTGAATAGTTATCAAAACAGTAAAAATAAAAGAATAAACTATAGACTAGTTAATCATCCCAATTGTGTTTTTTTTCTTGTTTTCTGTTCAGCCATACGCAAAAATGAAAAATGAGTGAAATTCACAAGCAATTTGGCCTAATTTTGGCCTCGCAAACTCTCTTAATATGCACACGTAGGTCAATAGAAAAAGCCAGATGACCATCGACAAGCTAAAACTAAAAAAAAACAGTGAATTTACAAAGGCAAGTAAGAAAACTTCAAAGAGTAGATCACATGAAATAGTGTTGTTAAGGAAATTTGGGAATTAAAAACAATGTAAGGTCACACTTGGAATGCGTGTTCTGCGTCAATGAATAACTACACGGAACAAAACGTAAGTACTAATAAAACATTCTCGTAATACTACTGCGAACAAGAAATTTTTTTATACTGATTACGCGATGTTTTAAAGTAATCGCACTCAGTTGGAAAGTGGTCATTAATATAGTAATCAGTAACGACTATATATGTATGTCTGGAGAACCACTAAAGCACTATTAGGTCATAAAGTAATGTTGAATTATGCATAATATATAATGGAACCCACTAGTAATGACTCAACTATTACCAAACTTTCTGAAGGAATACTACTTATCTGGATCAGTACTCTTAAAGTGAAAAGCTGATAAGTCCTTTGATATCGATGAAGTCATGTAAGTTTTGAGATATATGTAGGTCTTTGATAGTAATGACTCAGTGTACTACATCCGTTCTAATGAAATTTCTAATTATTTGGATCAGTATTCTAAGTGATAACACGATAACTCTCTAGTTAATACTGAAATCATATAAGCTTTTAAGGTTTTGTAGATTCTGGATTAGGAATTCCTTATTTAGTAACATTTGTGCGTCATTACTAGTGAGTTACCGGAATCTACATTTTAGGAATACGATCAAAATAATAAGTCCTCTGGAAGACTTTTGGTAATCTGAGTCACTAGTGGGTATGACCTGCACTTAAGAACTATGTGACATATGATCTTTAATATTATTATTAATTCGTGTTGACAGTATTTCTAGTGGTTCTGGTGGGGAGGTATGGAAAAAAATAGTAGTCCTGATGAAAACTATATAGTGAACTACCATATTAGAATAAACGTATTTTTAAACTATTTTATAAGCAGAGTTTCTTGCTATCTGTTAGTCGTTGATAGAGTGCTAATATTGTGTTCAGTGTCTCTTGAGTAGCTATTCCATTTCATGACAGAAAAGATTCTAAGTTGCCCACACTACCCCAATTTATATTTTCTTTCTAACTGATTTCAGTCTCATTAGCCGAAATGTGGACTGGTGGTATGTGTTTTTTATAATCTTTCTCTGTGTGTTAGATTCCAAGTTCGCGCACAGTACCACCTGACCCTTACACTGCCACCACAGTATCACTCCTTCTGTCCTGGCCTGGGCCCGGCTCAGCTACAGCATACACTGTCCCCGTCCTGCCTCACTTCAGAGGAAACCAGGAGAACGTCATGACCTTCTACTGCCAGTGAATGCTGACTGTTTATCATTAAACACTTCTCTTACTGCGTGAAAACCCGGCTGCCAGTTTCAGTGATGTAAGATGTTGAACTGACCCCCATAGGAACTGAGTAATCCTCTTACACAAATGAGTGTGGATGTATGTTTATTGCCCATTATGTCTATATAAGTGTTGATGACAGGTTAACGATTTGGCTAGAAAGGATAGAATAGAAATGGGGAAGCACTTCTTTATCTCTGATCTCTGACCTTCATTTCTTTAGGGTTGAGGTTTCATGCAATTTAAAACAAGACATTACCTATTATATTATGATAAAATAAGTTTATTTGTTCTTGCTTTGTAAAATTACATTTCATTGACCAAAACATTATAATGAATTAATGTAGAACAATACATCTTAATCTGTAAATGCTCACTAGATTATTATGACTTACAAGTTTTTTGATCTGCTTTTCAAGTACAGAAAAATACAATTAAAGCACAATGACGAACATCTCAACCTTCATTGGTTGTCTCGTTACATTCAAGTATAGAAACATCATATGTTAATATCAGAATATTACAGCTGGGGAAATAAACACACAGATTTTAATGGAGTGTTTGTATGTTTCTGCATGCATGCAGCCTTGCCCCTTCTCAAAGCTCAAAAATAATGACAAAAATATGAATCATTAACAAGATAAACTAATTCAAATATTTTCCCCAATTATGCACTATTATCAGCAACTTCCCTTTTACCAAACAAGACCATAACACAGATACATAATTCACAACAAAATTTGAAATACAGAATAAATCGAGCTAAATGTGCCAAAAGAATAAGACAAAACATTAAAATAAAAAGAAAGTAAATTTACAGTGGCCTCAAATATAGCTAGAGTCATAGTTAAAATGTCAGAAACAAGTGTGACAGGTGTCCAGATATGTTTTGGGGCTGCTGTACTTTATTTTATTCGGTACTAAATATTTTAGATATTTTTAAATGCAAAAACATCAAACAAAAATCCAACAAGTTCACATATAAGTTTTCTCTGAAATCTTAAGTTAATGAAGAGGGGTCCTAAGTTTAGAGAGGGGGGTTTTGGATTTGTCTTTCTATCACTCTGTAAAGGAAATACCATTGAGCCCATTGACAATTTCAACATGTTTTTAAGGATTAAATGGTGGGTATAATGAATATATATGAACATTCAGAATATAAACAAGAATAAAACTGTTCAATATCATTAAGGAGGTGCAGAAGAGGAGAACATCGCCTTTAAAGAGAAGGCATTGCATTTAAAATCTACAGACACAAACAGTTTAAAGTGCAATAACACTCAGACCCTTCTATAAAAATCCTTTAGAAAATAGTCAGGCAATGAAAATGTGTAAGTGGATGGAAGTGCTGCTAAAATGGAGATAGATACCTGATTTGGAGGAAAATGGGCCCTTACATATATGGACTGCAATTGAAATCTACAGACATGACATTAACTGCAATAATAAAAATCTTTAAGAACCATCATATGAAAACACATCTTAAGAATTTAAGTGCTAAGATAGAAACTCATTTTGAAAAAACTGGCCTTTAAAGACATGGATTGAACCTTCGGAAATGCAGCAAAGCCAGTTTTCCTTGAGTGTCTTGCCTTAAAGAGCCGGATACGTGAGTAAATCTCGTGGCTGTTTTACTGGCAGCAAGCCAAATAGTTGTCCTTGAGTGTCCCTTAAGTGAGTAAATCTCCGTGGCTGTTTTTCAACTGGCAGTAGAGTCATGACGTTCTGCTGGTTTCGCTCGTATGAGCAGGACGGGAAAGTGCAGACCGCAGCTCAGCGTGTCCAGCCAGGACATATAGAGAGAACTGGGACAATCTGCCTGCGGTACGGGAGAGACCTAAACACACACACACACACACAGACGGTTATTAATAGGTACCAGGTGGTGTTTTACCCTCAAAATTATGATTTCTTACATTTAAAACGTGAAATGATTCATGAGGCTCCAATATTATCAGATTGTGCTTTGTGTGTATGAATTACGCCCATATTGACCAGCAGCCAGTAATGGTTAATGGTATTACAGTCAATACTCACACTAGAACTAGCGCGGGCGCACTTCGAATTCCTCCGTATGATTTCATTCAGGCCGCACTTTCTTCTCCGACTGTCACAGGAAGAAAGAAACATTGAGCTGGCGAGTATGGCTGATATGAGGGTACATTGGAGGTCAAACACACACACAGACACACACACACACACCACACACACTCACGTGCGTCCAGTGCTCTTTGTCCGTGACTTTCAACGAAACTCTGTCCTCTGGCTGCTGCGCCCGTCCCTCTCAGCCAGCTGTCCCCCTCATTCAGCCTGAAGGGGGAGCATTCCTCAAAGCGCCTCATGCTAATGACAAAGACGATCTGTTACTGCATTTACATCTTATTACCAGAGCACATCACATTCTTTGCTTCACATTAATTACACATTTTATAACCCATTTTGGGCTAAACCTACTTTGGCAGAGTGGTGGCCTTTAAGCTGTCCGTCATCACAATGATGACATATTGAACATCCAGCCGGACACGCATGGAGCAAAGTCTTCAGTTTCTGAACTAAGAATTGTATTAATAAAATAATAAATATTCAACACATACGTAACTGACAGCTGTTATGTGAATTTTCAAAATACAAGCAGACTTACACAAAGCCCTGCATTATGCATGCAGGAAAATAGAGGCTACTATTGTGTTCACAATTTACTATTTCGCTCCGTCGTTTATAAATACTGTCACCAAGTTACTATTCATGTCTCTCGATTTATAATTGTGCACATAATTTCTAATTTGTTCCCTCCCTTTTGCTAATATTGTGTACACGATTTATATAATCGCGAGACAAATTAGGAATTGTGCGCACGATTTAGAAAAACGAGAGAACGAAATAGTAATCATGTGCACATATTTTAGTACATCGAGGAATGAATTAGTAAATCTGTGCGCACAATTTATTATTTTTTTGTCTTGCATGTCATTTGCGGGGCTTCATAACTTGCGATACAAAATGCTATTCGCTTTTAAAATTAAAAGCTCTGAATTCTAAAGGAACTTGAATTTATGTAGCTAATGGAACTGTTTGACTGATTCCAATCATTTCGATGATTCATATAATTCCCTATTGATTCAGATGACTAGAATGATTCTTTTAATGATTCGGTTGATTCTAATGATTCGGATAACTCTTTCCAATAACTGATGTTTGAAGATTCAAATGAGTCTGAATTCGATGATTATGTTCATTTAAAGAGTTAAGTTAATATTAATAATTCTAATGATGAAATGATTAGATCTAATGTTCTTGAATCTGATTATTCCATGATTAAACAGCAAGAGATCATTTTTCTTGGGGGAATTTAACAGAAATGCTTTATAGAGTTTTATAGAGATCTGATTTTATCTAGGCAAATCTGAGCACACTTTGAGACATTAGTGAGATCTGTTCTGCTTTTTGGAGACTTTTTCTGAAGGAGAAACATCAGAACATTTCTAAATTTAATCAAATTGCTGTCTATTAGATATTCAAATCTCCTCTGTCACTTTTTCTTTCCTCTGGGTGATGGTTCAAATAATTCAGATGTCTGTAATGATTCACGAGTCTCACTCCTTGCGGTCGTTCTCCATGGTTTGCTGTTCTCCAATGATGAAGACTCTGACTTTGCATGCTCCGTCTCCAGCGTTTCCTTCTGGTCAACAAGTATGGCACTAACAGAGTCAAACCTGAGACAAAGAGAGGGAGACTTTAAGGGCTTTAACTGCATTACTCAACTGTTCAGTGTTAACTGAAGGGTTATCAGACACAAATTACAACGACTGAAGCCTTGTAATGATTACAGTCCATATCTGACCTCCGTCATCAGAGATCACATACAACCGTCGATGTCTTCTTCCTTGTTTGCTCTTGGAACGGTTTTGACTGATCGTTCACCGGTTGTTCTTTTTGGTCCTGTTGTACACGACATCTAAAAGGACAGAATGAGATGAAAGGAGAAGCGAGATAAGTTTGAAGAACAAAAGAGAAGACGCATCGATCGGCTGTTTAATTCCACTTGAGTCTGCGTTTGAAATCCTGATCGTCA
Organism: Cyprinus carpio; assembly: GCF_018340385.1. Lineage (NCBI taxonomy): Eukaryota > Metazoa > Chordata > Actinopteri > Cypriniformes > Cyprinidae > Cyprinus > Cyprinus carpio. Next base: position 47,947 of record NC_056578.1, on the reverse strand, counting down.
GATTCCTCATGGCCTCACCCACCTCAGTAAAAGCCTGGTTGAACCTGCCAAAACACACATGTAAAGTGCTATTACGGGAACACTGTTTCTACAGAGAAATGGTACGAGACTACACACACAGACACAACATACCCTGCATCGCTACCAGTCGTCCTGTCGGCATCTCAGTCCGTCCTATCCTGCGGAAACAACAACGCCGTGGTTGGAGTCAAAACATCACTGAACCAAACAAATATTACTTTTTTTGACTCCTTTCGGTGAACTCACAAAAATGTCCAGGTCACATTTCAAAGGGTCCACTTTCAGGTCCGACGAATTACAAAAGAAACGTATGCATGTGGGTTCCCGCAACAAATCCGCACATTTTCCTCCAAAATTCACATGTGTCCTTCCAATCTGCACACATTTTTCCATTAAAATTCAAATCTTCACATTTTCCCTGAATTTTTAATCCCTCCCATATGTGTCGGATTTTCCATTCAAATTTCCAAATGTTCCATCCAATTCCAAGATTCTAATTCTCAATGGCGATTCTCTTATAAAACGTTTACTTCAGCCGGTTTTTTATTATTTAATAATATTATTAAAAACACATAACAAATTATTAACATTAACATTGCCATTCAAATTTTCCAAGTTTACTTTACCATGGGTGGTTTATTATTATTAATATAAATTAAACAGCATAATTAAGTAGTCAGAACAGACACTTTCATGGCAATATAAACCACTTTACCAATAAATGGTTGTGACTCGTTAATTTGTGGTGTGCGTTTCTGCATTACACTCTCAAGAGCATGAGATTATGCGTGCCTCTCTTGACCTACAGCTTCTTTTCACTCACTATATGGGTTTGATATAGTATCCGTCGATGCCCTTTTTATTACTGCTAATTGCTTCCCTGTCCACGCTCAGTTCGTTTGAAGTCTCGTCTTTACTCTCATCAGCTATATTTCGGCTTCATTCGTTCCCCAAACCAGTACATCGCCTTGAGATGAAAACAATACATACAAAACAACAACACTCAATCAGGTCATCCCGACCCGGCACTACTCCTCGGGGAAAAACAACGATAAAAAAAAAAACCAAAAAACGGCAACAACACCGCACAAGAGATCAAAAATCACTATATGCTTCTAATGCATGCAACACAAAGCAAGATATCCCTTTGTGCTACACACGTACAAAAAACATTTTTAATGGTCCTGCTAATTGTCCCCCGGAAATCTGACTGGCATAAATTAGGAAAAACGCGATTTGCACAGTGAGTTCCTGTACTCATGTTGTCACCTCCTGAGCCATCGTGGCGTCTGTACACCTGCATGATGACTTCCGGGCTCCTTGCTACTCAGATTGGCTGCCGTGAAAGACACGGGTAGAAGGAACGAACCTGTCATCTGTATTGGAGCCCACTAGTTTCATTCCTCTATTTTTTGGAGATGTATGGTCCTGAGGACCACGAATTTCGCATCCTGAAAACAAACAGAAACCATTTTTTTGTGTGTTGTCTTTTGAGGGACAGAACTGCTTCATATATATTAATATATTCTTTTTTTATTTTTATCTGTTTTAATGGCCAATACATCATTCAGTGTATTCTTACCTATTGAGAAGGTCACCACAAATCATACAAAACTGGACATTGTAGGAAAGAGCAAAGAGCCACAAAGCGCACCCCCCAGTCGCTGGACGCAGAGTCGGAGGACAACCTTCGTCAGAACCAACACTGAGGACTGTATGATGAGACGAAACCAACGATGTGGAATATCACGGTTTCTAATTAAAGTGAAATGAAAACATGAGGCTGGCTGCTGCGACTCCCCGGCGTTAAAATGCATGTTGACTACTGAGGCATGATAAAGCAGCAGTCTTCGACCCACCGGACTACCGATTTATCAACATTCTAGTAATTATAGTTAGTATCATTCTCGTCAGATGGTGAAAAAAAAGACCATTTCACCCACATTAATAAAACTTCTGGTGTAAGCTTTGGTGTTAAAATCATAATTATGAGAGCTGAATATATTCTGAAAAAAGTTCAAATGTGTTCTCAATTTTGTCATCTTTTCTACACCTCATAATTCGGAACTAGATGTCACCAAAACTATGGGACTAAGGCATTTATTTGACTTTTTATCAGGGCCACGTGCACAATAAATAGCGAGCCGAGCTAATGTAAGGTGCATACTAGTTCAGTGTTAAGCAGGTTCTCATAATAGGGGTAAATTCATCAGTGTGTCGTGATTTCACATAGAGCAGCTGTGACTACACAGTGCTGTTGTTTTAACTGACAATCTGCGCAAATCCAAGTTCATTATTCAGCTTGGATTTGCGAAGCTCTGCAGTTAACAACAGAACTGTGTAGGTAACGATGCTCCATATGTGAAAATCAAAACCTGATGGCATTTACCCCTGATTAGCAGAACCGGCTTTTTACTGAACGAGAGGAAAATATAAATTATCCGGCCCGATATTTTAATAGGGGCACCCCTACTTTTTATAGGTAGTTATGACTATAGATATTAGGATATTGGTTATCAGTAGTTAACTAGCACTTTTAGTGATTAAAATGATTTTCAGCAGTAAGATCAATTGTCACAAACCATGCATTTTAAGAACATGCACTTGATGAAATCATTCACAATAAAACCAGGATAGGAACATGAAATAATTACATAAACCCGGACTTTTAGCTGTATAAAACCAGATCTGACTTGTACTTCCCAGTTTTTGGATCGTGATTATTCGGACTCCTGCTAGGAGACACGGAGTGACAGTGAGTAAGTCCCCCCCCCCCCCCCCCCCCCCCCCCCCTCACCGCCCCGCCCCCCTACCCCCCCCCCCCCGCATCCCCCCCCCCCGTCCCAACCTCCCCCCCCCATGTTGTAGGTACTGGCTGGGACAGACGACCCCCAGGTCACCTCCTTGAACGACACAAAAACATTTCAGATAAGCCATGGTCAATTTTATTTAAAGCATACACCAGTTCAGTGCAGATCATTATTTCTGAAGGTTCAGCATCTCACGGGTTTCTTATAGACGACGTAGCCGAAGTAAGGAAGATGATGTATTAACCGAAAGCAACTGAGCGCTGGCCCACCAGCGTGAGCAGAAAACTCTAGGACCACAGAAAGAACGGCACACAAATGTATAACCCGTCTCAGGGGCTGATAATACCGAAAACGACTGGCCTCCATCCTGAAAATAGAGCAGAAGAATCTGTTTTCAGGGAAACAGGAAAAAGGAGTGTGTTAAGATAGATCTGGACTCAACAAGCTTTCCAAAAAGACAGGTTAACTGTACGAATTAGACAGCCAAGTTTCCACATTAAAACAAGCGAGTCGATTCACAACACTTGGCATGTAATTTTACCATTGTTATTTTTATGTTGTGCTTATCGTATAACATATTCAGTCTTCCAAAAATATGCATTGATCAGATAATCACGGCTTCATTTTATTTTGTACTCACCGGGTGACATTTAAGGGTGATAGAACGCGTGAAAACAACGTGAAGTGAATGAGAGCGTAAGAACAGAGGAAGAAGTTGGAGATCAGAGTGAGCGATTATCGTTCAGCTCAGCTGTGGGAGAGATTAAAAATGGATTATACAATAAACACACAGAATTACCTCCAGTATCACAATGGCAGCTGACAACATCAAGATCACATGGTTTTCAAACAGTATATTAAGGAACTGCGAAGCGCCACTGCCCAAGTCTCCGTCGACACATTTCATATGTAAACCACTTTTTGGTCTTCTTGCTTAGTTTATTTGAAAGTCTTCTGCAAATATTTAATCTCTTAAATACACTGAGTTTATTAAGGCTGCATGCTAAAGCCGTAGCACAACATTCGTCTTAATCTAATTCACTGGCACATTCTCGAGTTGTAATGTGTTGTCACCGTTTTCTTACCTTGTTCACACCGTTACATAGACAAAACGTGGATGTAATATCTTCAGTGTACATTATCTTTGGAGTAATACACGTTGTGTGTAAAATATTCCGTAGCTTTTTTGCCCTAACCAATCAGAATGAAGCACATAGGCAATGACGCACACACAGCAGATGACGCTCGCAGGCGGCTCGTTGTTTTTCCCGTAACCCTTTGCAACGAAGCGATGTACGGGTCGCAGTTGTCTTTGCACGTCGCACGCACGTCCCAGGAGGAAAGTGCGTTCGAAAAAAGTGTTTTTAATGGCTAGGTTCAATCTGTTGAGAGCCTTCTCTTTTTCTTTTTTTTTTTTTTACTACTAGTCAGCGCCATTTCCACTAGCTATACCCCCTTGGTTTCTAGAGTATCGCATTTTACCTGGAAGAATTTGGTGCGCGAACCGATCGAGGAAGCTGGCATTTGTGTTACACGCCTCCACGACAGGGTGGCAGACCAAAATATGCTCCGCATAGATCATACGGACCAAAGCCAGAGAACCTCGGACATCCCGGACCTGGGGTATTTGACTCTCATCCTCTCCCTGCGGGATAAAACCCCTTCATGCTGCAGATGATGTTCATCTGTCAAACCAGTGGACGGAGTCTGAAAAGAGCGGACACAGAAGAGTCGAGCACAGCCTGGATAATTAAACTCAACTATAAAACACCTACAATTATAATATCGTCAACATAAACCTATGAAAATATACACGCTCGGAGTTGAATACAAACTATCCAAAAGAAACTGAACCCCAAGGAGGCAGGAAGGAATACAATATAAATGATCATCTACTCCTAAGGGATTTTAAAATACACTATCTTGTCTGTAACGAAATGCCATAACAGGAGTTATCAAGCTTTGCTACACATTAGAATATGTTCAAGTGTTCAACCATATCACTAGAATAACCTGTCTTACATGCATAGCACCAAAACATAAATCCTTAGTTGTGGGAAGACATCGCGACCGGGTGCTCCCGTCGATGGGGGACAGCCAGCAAACTGAAGCACAGCCTCACTATAGACTGTGAGTATAGGGAGGGACCGAGAGGAGCAGGTGCCGCATCTGCTGGACCACTTCGGTGAAGTCTCACGCTTCAGTCAAAAAAACCACACTCAGACCCTCACACGCATAGGTGAAGGTCAGCGGCAAGACTGAGTCATGTTCCACGACCGGGCGATCACACGGCAGCACAACGCACTTGCGGGACAAAACCACAGGCCTTCCACCATCTCACGCTATGAGCAAACACATTAGGAAATGTATGATTCACAATCAATACAAACGCAATAGTGAGATGTTTCACTTTAAAAAACTAACTAATACATACCGCGACAGTCTATGTGCACCCAAATTGCTATGTTGCTGTTACAAGCATTGAACAGCTGGTTACGATACTTAGTTAACTGCATTAGCTAGAAAAAAATGCCTCCTTAATGACTATTAATTATATTAAATTGATCCTGCTTGATAATTGGTGCTGATAACTCCACATTTGCCCATAAATGCATAGGGATTTGGTAATAAACGTTCATTGAATACTCACATCCTTACTATGTATGAATGACCACATGGCTAAATAGCTACCGGTTGGCTCCAGAAAATGGCAATTCGTGTCCCTCTTGGAGATGGCACTCTCAGGGCTCTGAAACATCCACAACACACAACACCTGATCAACACCTTATGTGAGCCGTATCCACATCACGGTTTATCACAACAACTTCCTACATCATATATGTAACGAGTCAACCTACAAAACTCTAAGGTTAGAGCGTTCTTTGTTCTTTTGGCATTTTGTTTGCAGGACGCTCGTTACCTTCAGATCTCATGAGATGTTTGCTTCCAGCAAGGATCCCAATGGCAGATGCGGACAGAAGCTGGACAACATTCGGAAGAAGTCGCACTCCGGCCCTATCCAGTCTGGGGATAGAGGGTCTCCAAGAAGATCTTCGCTATGGAAAAAAAATGTTGTTCTTCAAATACGTTAGTGATTTTTTGCGAGTGATAATTTCTGAGTGTGGGTACAATAGGGAATCGATCACCATTAATGACAATCCTCTTCACCTAATTTACGCACATTCGTATGTTGCATTTTAGTGTTTCTCATGTACTGGAACCATTTAGTTTTTTTTTTCCCCCTTCAGAACATGTTTTTTTCTGCCATATTAGTCACATCGTAAATATGACTAACAAACAATACCAAAAAGGTAAAACAGGGACACCCTACTACAAGTAGTTTGAAGAAGCCCACAACATCAAGCTCCGTATAAACTCAAAAAGACTTTTGTTGCTTTTGTTTCTTCACAGAAAAAATAAACTGTGTGTGTCTGTTATTCCTCTAAGCAACATAACACTACGCCAATAAGGACCATAACTGCCAAGCATAGTACCCTACTGTTGCCCTACATCTTAACCACGTTATTGTATTGGTACTAATCCTTTGGTCTGGTTCTTATAGAAGTTAAATATTTCTAAACCCACATGAAACTTTTAGGAAACTGCCTAAAACTATCTGGTTCTTGACACAGGGGGGGGGGGGGTGACAGGGGGGGTTTTGTACGAAGAAGATTTTTGGGATGCGGCACGTGTTCAGACTACCTGCTGCGTAAAACGAAGCCACCTCGATGGATCTGTTTTGGGGCGTCGCTGGCATCCACAAGTGCCAACGGACAGTAGTGACTATGCACCAGAAACCATAAGAACCAAGAAGACCAGGAGGTTCGAGTCGACTGAGGCCAGACACGAATGTAGTCAAGGACAAAACACTACAATGTATCAGCTGATGATCTTTGACGGGTCTCTGTTTCACAGTCTCTTATAACAAAGCTTGGTGGAATCTTCTAAGCGAGTGTGTGAAGAACAAACTGCATGGCTCATGGGTCGACCATATTCTTCTGTTGTTGATCAACTATTCATTACTATAATCCTAACTCTATATCCATACTATAACTTCTACTAGAGTTACCATAATATAATTTATTTATATTCATATGAAACACACACACACACACACATCACACATGCACTTCATTCAATTATTCAATTCATCGCATTTTGATGTTTAATGAAGGTTCCAAGCGGTCAACAAAACCTATATAGCCAACAAGTGATTTGTACTGTAAAATGCATGTTTATGTTCAGGACTGTACCGTCCTCGCATTCCTCCCATTCTCATTCCGGCCAAATGATCTGAGGAGGCAGCACAGTGCACTGTGATACGATCCTATAATGTTTCTGGTGTAGTCGTACCATTGTGGATGAAGTACACCAATTTGTGAGATCATACTCATGTTCGCCATACACAGACGAATATAATCTAAATCATCGCCTAACACCGCCACCACAACGATATCACGCTGTTCATTGCTGTGGTGATCTGGAGATGCTCTTACACAATGAGACCGACTCCATTGACCGTTCTGAAAATCCCACCGTGTTGATGTTGGAGCAAGGCCACGCGCAGCATTGGCGACAAGAAAAACACCACGCCGATGGGACCCCCAACTCGGGACCCCGAGTACGGCGGAGATCATGAGTACGGCCGTCGCCTGACGGGTGGATAGTGTATAGAGGCTATAGTGGGCAACCATGTCAAGCCCTATGATGTGTGCTTTGTGTTAATGAGCCCCAAGAGGCTACTGTGACATTCTGGGCCCAGTTGTTCAAAAGTAATTTGGATTTCAGTGATTGGATAGGACTCGTGTTTAATTTCAAACGGGTATGTTCTTGACCCAAACTGTTCCAACATACCTTCCAGTACTACTTACCTCTCCTAGCCCACATTCAGCCTTTTTCGTGTGCGTTGACCTACTCATATCCCTCCACTAACAACGGCCGTTAGTTTCTGACCAAATCACTTCCATACTCCGAGACCATTCCTGCGCCCATCTTTGGAATCATCATTTGTACAAATTTCATTTACCTTTCGGCCTATACGATTAGTATTATATCAGGTTCCTTTGTTTCCCCTCCTGTAATTTGTTGGTCCCTCTTTTGCGTAGCCTGCATCTCAGCACCTATTCTTCTCTCAACTCAACACGTCCCATCATTTTCTGTCATTATTACACGAGTTACGCGGTTCAAAAGTCACAAGTAGTTATCGTCCTGTCTTACAATAGTACAATGCGTGCATCCGATCGCTGAGCGTTCCACAGATACCTTGTCTGCTCCTCTATGGATTTCTCCTCAGAGACGAGACTTCCAGTTGGGATGATATGCCCTCGATGCCAGACCTAGAGCCGTTAGGATTGGTCACAAGTGTTATTTAAACTTACTGCTCCCTGGCCCTCTACCTTGTCTACTTCCATCATTCCCCCATTTCGTCCCCCTTGGTTCCCTTTTTTCCCTTTTTTTTTTTTCCCCCCCCCTTCGTCCCCCCCCCGCGTTTGCCCTTCTCCCCCTATTCTCCTCTCTTCCGTTTTCCTGTTCTCGTTCTTTCCTCCCCCCCCTTTTCCTCTTCTTCTCCTTCCCATCCCCCTTCCTCTTCGTGGGTCGTTTCCCTGCCATTTTCCTTTTTGCCTTTTTTCCCCCCCTTTCTCTATTCCCCTACCTACCAAGGGGTGTCGACATCAGCTATGATCCACCTACCAAATGTAAGACTAAAGCGGAGGAAATAAAAAGGGAGGAAAAAGGAAGGGGGAGCAGCAAGTGTCTGAACAGAGGGGCTCTGCGAGGGTAGGGGGAGGGTGGGCAAGACACATCAAAGCTTGAGATGGCCATCAGCGTTTACAGGCACAAGTTCTGGCAGAAGTCTGACGGGCATGGACAGTCTTGCGCAATATATCGGTGTACCAAAGCAACTAATTTGCGCGGTGCTTTCATCGTGGTGAGGGAGGAGTCATTGCACCACAGACAGTTTACCTTTTTTACCAACTAGAGAGTGGGGGGGCCGGACTAGGTGAAGAGAGGAACCACGTTTATGGGAGCTGTTTTTTATATAATATGTAATGTGGTCTTACGGAGGGTGTCCACGCTTGAAGATGTGATCCAGGACAATGGCCCAGAATAAACTACATGACAGCTCACCAGCTTATGTTCAGCCTACCGCCGAACCTGAAACACAGAAGTTAGAGGCAATGTATACTCGTCGTGACTCTTGACCTTAGTGGACGCAATGCATTATGAACCGTTTCACGGTTTGGCTCACGCGGCGATGAATACCCGATGGGACCTAACTCAAGCGCACCGGCTGGGCGGTCTTTCCTCCTGGCCCCGTTTTACTTGGATGCGTTGTCCCACGGTAGCTACTGTGGAGCGAGGCATCGCCCCTCCCCCCCTTACCCGAGTCTCGTGTTTACTGCCGGATGTGACGCATCCTAAAGAGCCGGGGGAGAGTACATAACAGTGCCAATGTCAGTGAGTGGAGAGGAATCATTGGAAAGTACATTACAAAGCAGTAACATGATCTTGGGCGGTACTGGAGAATGGTGTTTCAGTGATCGCAATCTGATTTGGACTTTAGGTGTTTGTTTTTTGGGTTGTGTTGGATGTTGATTTTTTTTCCTACTTTACAGTATTGTATTAGCATTTTACTTTGTACCAATTGAAATCAAGCCCCCCCCGCGTTATGAATATGTTTAGAAGTGTGAATCGAAGTATTGCTCGCAGGTTCCAGCCCTAACACTAAACCTTGCTGTTAACCCCTCTGGAATTTCTTTTTTTGTTATAAACAAGAGGGAGTTGGTTATTTAGGCCTCTATATTCGTAATTTGGTTTAGACAATTACATTTTCCTGGAAGAAAATTAAACCATTTGTCCAACGCAGAGGTAGGCCTAAATTGTAGTGTTCTCCAATATGGCCAAATATTCGGTATCTCTATTATATTATATAAATAAACGGGTAAAACATAACAAAGCTGCGGTGAAAGTGGTTTGTGGAGCAAAAACTAATGTGGGTGTATGATCTGCACATAACTGATCTTAAGCTTCGGGACCGAGGATGGGTGTTGTGCATGTTGCCAATTTTGGGTCCCACAAGTGCAATTCTATATGTGAGAATCCATTGGGGCAGTTGACATGGGGCGCCATGATGGAGTACCTGCGGACCAATCCTAGTTGGGGCGCGCACATTTTTCAGCCAGTTCTGAGTCAGTACCCATGATGGTCCACACATTACAAACGTTGATGGGAAGCAATATGGTTAAACACTAGCGTGGCCCGCCAGTTGTGCTATCAACATTATGCTAGGCCTAACACAAATGCTTGTACAAAGCTCCACGAGGCTGGCAAAGCCCGGACTTGCCCTTGGTGCGTGGTCTATAGGGTCGGTCGTGCGATATGATCACTTGAGTATGTTGGTCTCCTTACTTTAGTAGTACCATATATTACACGCACCGGAACACGAAAACCAATCTCAACTCTTTGGTGCTGGCGCTCCTTGAGCAAGCCGCACCAGACCGCCCCCTGTTTTAGTTTTGAATCAGGCCTCGTCCTCGATCGGCGGTGGAGTTGGATGGCGCTGTCACAAGGGTCATTAGAAATGCTGTCCTAAATCTGTACGGCCTCCGGTACTTCAGGGCTACTATACTATTTTACAGCACATGACCCCACATCAACAGCCTTGCGCAGCGTCTCCAGCGATGGCCCTGCTGCGGCGGATGCGGCCCGTGGCGGTGTGCGTTGGCATAAAACTCGAGATGCGGCATGGGCATCCATGGTGCTGTATATGGAAGGTCGTTTCTATTGTCCTGCCTTGAGTTCAAAACTTCTGACGGTCCTTCGTGTCGGCGTTTCCATGCTGACAGCCGTCTCACCTGCCGGTACATGCTGTAAGAGGAGTAATGCGGCGGAGGCCTCTTCACTGACCGAGGAAGCGACCTTGGGACAAGTCCTCCGTGCCATCCCGGGTTGCGTCTGGAGAAGCGCTGACCCATCTGAACACCCCCGAAACGTTCAAAATTATCTGAATACCCTGAAAAGTAAAAGATATGCAATCGCATTTAAAGCAAATAGCTTGCCTAGACCTGGATTTTATTTTTGGATTTATTTATTTTTAAGTATGGTTTCACTATTAAAAATGTAAATAAATAAACACTCATACAATTAATATTATATATATTTTTTCATGTTTATAAAATCGTTACATCATTTATTTAAATAATTCATTAAATAATTGTAATTATTTTATGCAATTTATCCAAAATTAAATAAATAGAATTGTATTCCAAATTGTACACTACACTACTTCTAATCTAATACTTTAATTAAAGATGTTGCATTGATATGAGAACTCCTTGTACAGACAGATTTTGCTTTGGTCAAAATAGATTCGGGGAGAAAACGCACCAAAATAGTCAAGAACCTACTTTATTTTTGTTCCTCTATTGGCTGACAGCTGGTCTCCTCTTTAATTCCTGAATGAATAAAGAAGACGCGAACAGAAACAGCTGAAAACCAACTAAATTATGTTTTCATCTCGGTTTGAGCAGCGCTGCAGTCTTGTCTTCTGTTATCATCTTGGCTTTCTTAATTTATAGCAAAAGTTACACCTTCTCTCATCCCACGTGGAAGCGCGCTAGTTCTGAGACGCATTTCTGCGGCTAATTGATGACATAAAAGATGTCAAGCGCGCTCCGATTTCCCTCCTCGGATTATCCTGATAACGGTATCTGTGTCAACTGTTTCCGGTCAATTCATTAATCCAAATAATAACCCATAATATGAGGCTGATATTCCATTACACAGAACGCAACAGTAAAAGGAAAGGGTGGTAAAAACCAGAGCTAAAAAAATGTACTTATGATTTCATGATATGATTGAACGAAGTATTGAAGGAAGAAAACCGTTTGAATGTATACACAAAGGCAACAAAAGACCACAAAAGTAATGTGCTTTGTCACTGATTTTTTATGATCTTCTGGAGAGAACTCCCTTTACTAACTTTTTTAGACTTTATGGCCTCCAGGTCTCAAGTTCACTTGTGTAAAGAAACGAGCGATCTTACTTATAGGAAACTTTTAACATGGTGTTCAGTGCTTTACACAACCTTTGAAATGTGCCATAATCTGTCTATGCGCGCGCGCACACGCTCACAGGTTTGTATAAAAACCTTATCTTGAGCAATTTGTTGGCTCATTACTGACTGACTGACTGAGGTAATCATGGGTCTAGTTGGAAGAACTTTCTATTAAAAAGAGGGAGCGCGATTCATATAGGCCTGTAAACGGGTGCCAAAAACGGTTCAGGTCGTTCCTGGAATGAACACAGCACTGAATATAAGGTCCAGGATTAATTGGTTTGCAGGATTTTTTATGAGAACTTAATCTTATCGCGCCATATAAAGAGCTTTATTAAGAACATTTGATTAAAACTGGGTATGTTTCCGTCATTCGCAAAACCGTAAGAAACCCATTACTGAAACCAATGATGATATATATATATATTATATTATATATATATATATATATATATATATATATATATATATATATATATAATACAATATCTAAACAATTCTAAATATAATAAAACATACATTTACATATAGCCTACCAAATATTGGTTAAAAATCATTGTCTTTACAATATGCAAAACAAGAATCATCATCACCCCCCTTCTCGTTGAGAGAGAAATGAGAATGAAATTAAACAAACTAAAGAGTTAAACATCCGAAGCCTTGCACTAATGCCAATGATACTAAAATATAGGGAGACACTGATGGTTGTAACATTTTTGACATTTCTGTCTGTATCTTGGAGTTATTTTAAGCCAGTGCGTTCAAAATGTGATTGAAATTAGTTACAAGTGTCTGCTAACAAATGGCGTAGCTGTCATCTTTATAACACAAACAGAAAATGCATGGTTTAGTTTCAAACACAGGAGGATAAATGTTGCAATTCACCCCATCAGCCCGGGTTAGTTGTAATTTAGGCCTACCAAGATGTAACATTATGCAACAAGGATTATGACGAAAAAAAAAAAAAAAAATTCAACACTGACTTTTCAACATAATTGGTATGTTTTTGTGTTACATTAGCATCGTGTTAAAACTGAATAACGTGCGTGTGTGTGCGTTTAAGCATGTTTGTTAATGTCAGACATAATTGGCCAGAAATATAATTTAACTTGAAACATTTAGAGACACCCCTCAGTTTGTTTTCTCTTCCAAAACGTGGAAATTCAAAGAATATATATATATATATCTTATTATATATATAATATATATATATATATATAGAATATATATATATATATATATATATATATATATATATTTATATAATATATATAATGCTTGTTATAACTTACTCTATTTCATTGTTGTTACAAATAAATGCAGAGTATTGAAGCTATAAAACTAGCTAAAATTATTAGCTCTAACAACTTTCATGAAAAATACTTAGACACACAATAAACATAAAGTATCTTTGATGAGTTTAATTACAAAGCAGGGATTGCTATCACAAAAACACAAATGTAGAATAAAAAGTGACTTTTTTATTTTTTTTTTACAAAAAGTTTTAGTTTTTCTCCTCTCAAATCTGCTGTGTCCCACAGTTTCTCTACTTCCTCACACGTGGAATAAGGACTAAACTGAGAATGTGTAAAGTGAATAAGGTGATTTTTAACTTGTTCCTTATTTGAGAAATTGGAAGTGTAACATCTGACCCATCAGTTTATTCAAAAAATTGCAGGCTATTACATTTTTTCTTTCTTTAGTTAAAGACGAACATGAGATTACCCATATGTTATCTTATATTAATGTTCTTTTCTTTATTTCTCTCAGGTCACGCGCATCGCAAAATCTATTATTAGTCCATCAGTAGCAAACACATCTTGACACAAATAAAAACATACAGGCGGTCATCTAACATGAGTGACTTATCTCAGATGAAATGAAGAACACACTTAAAAACACATCATTTTTTGTACAATAACCTTTTAATTGTCTTTTCTTTTTCACAGAAAGTGACACATTCACAGACTGCAGCTGCTTCCAGGACAAGCACGGAAAGCTTTGAGTACTGCAGTAATAATGGTGAGCTGGAGCAGGTTAAACTGTAGTCAAGGGAGCATTGCCAGAGTCATTATTCCTGTTCAAGAGCTTTCGTGTGTCAGTCAGTGTCAACATGCCCGTGTCGCCAGCGACTGTGTTTCAGCGGGGTCACCTCTGATATAAGAGCATGATAAAGACTCGCTGCTCACAGAACAATGCCAATGAATAAAACCTCCTCGTTTTTCTTTCTTTTTAAAATTACTGCCAATGGAAATTACTTATTAACTCTGTGAAAAGATAAAGTATGTTGGGCCACGTGCTTAAAATGTGTATGCTACTGTAAATATATAAAGTGACTTTCAAAAAAAAAGACCTGTTAAGACCCCTTGACCAATTTATTTGACTGAACTGTTAATATCACACTGACATTTGTATGCATTTCAAAGCATGGAAAAAAAAAATTATTATAAGATCTAATTGATATATATATATATATATATATATATATATAATGGGAAAAATTATGCAGCAAAAAAGATGCAATGGGGGTGGTAATTTAATTTAATTTTTTTTCTCAGTTTTGTCATCTTCAGAGCCAATAGTGGCATGTATGTGCTTAAAAAATGCTTAGATGGTTCAGATAATTGTCAAAAGGCAGAGGCGTGGCTGTTATTTGGAGAGGCGGGGCTTAAGGAAGTGGAGCTGGATGGAGGACGGATGACGACTCCTGCAGGGACTGAAGGCTGTACTGGACTTCAGCTACAGTGGAGAGATGGACAGAAGGAGAAACAGATGAGGTGCTGGAAGCCTGTAGGTGTTTAGGGGCCGAAATACTCGAGCTACTGTGTGGCAACAACGACGCTGTGGTCAGCAGGAGTGAAGAGAGGGAAAGAAGCCTGAGGGTCATACGGACACTGTGGGAGAGAAACATTGGCTGTGATGTCATCATACAGACAGACAGTGGAGACCGTTTCTCTGGTAACTATGAGATCTAAAAATTCAAGCTAAAAATAATAGAAACAATTTTTGCAATTTAAATAAATAGGTCATATCCACAATTAAAATGAATTATAGTTTTTTTATTTTACAGTATTTTTATTTTTCAAACTTATTTTTTTATTTTTTGTCTTAAAGGAATAATTTACTTTCAGAATAAAAATTATGTCATCATTTACTCTCCCTCCACTTGCTCCAACCCTGTAAGAGTTTTCTTCTTCTGTTGAACACAAAAGATATTCTGATAAATGTTAGTATCCGAACAGTTGATGGGCACCATTTAAAATCAAATTATTCCCCATCTACTGTTCGGATATTAACATAAGTCAATGGTGCCCCATCTACTGTTCGGATATTAACAAAATATCTTCTCCTCGGTAATTTTTGATTTCATGTTTCATTGGGTTGCACCTCTGAACCTGCCTCACCTAGCCTACATATCTGCATCTTTCTAAGCAGTTCTGGAACTTTGCACCGATGCACTCTTCGTGTTACTCCATACAGTCAATTATTTCAAGAAAAATGTCCACTAATTTAAACATTCTAATGCAGTGAATGACTGTGAGAGAGAAAGAAAAAAATGCTTCTCGCTCCATCAACATGAAAAGCGCAGCAGGGGGCAGCAGCTCATGTACATCTCTCTCTCTCTCTCTCTCTCTCTCTCTCTCTCTCTCTGCTGGCTGTGTTCAGAGCTGTGAAGGATGATAAAGACCGGAGACTGTCTCATCTCTCCTGACTGATGCAGAGCGTTTCAGTTCCCTCTCATGCGACCGCAGCAGAAGCTGCAGGAGGTGTCTGAAGATCATGTTCAAATTTCTAATTATATATCAACCTTTTACTAGACGTTATATAGTAAAGAAGATGATGGCAATACAGACCATTTTTTTTTTTTTTTTTTTTTTTTTAGAAAGAGATAGATCAGGTTAGTATGATGTCGTGCGACAAATATATTCAGCAAGAAGAAGTAAGATTTGTGATCAGTAAATTAAAATACAATAAATCTCCTGGTAACGATGGTTTGGTTAGCAGATTTACAAGGAATTTCAAGAACAATTATCTGAGATTTTACTATGTGTGTTTACTGAACGTGGTGCGCTACCATCATAATGTCAGGGACTGATCTGTGTCTGATACCAAAAGCTAATAAGGACACTACCATAACAGACAATTGGAGACCTATTACATTTACTCACTAACGATGTTTGTTAAGTGTTTGCCATTATTTTTGCAGAAAGATTAAAAAAATGCTTAGAACTAAGAACTATAATTATAGAGGATTGGTAGTCAGGATTCATGAAGGGCAGACATATAAGTAATAATATTTCATTTGGTCCTAGACTTAACTGATTATAATGAGTATATTGATAGTGAAAGTTTTATAATTTTTGTAGATTTTTATAAAGCATTTGACATTGTTAACCACAAATTTATGTTTGAGACTTTGGATTTGCTTGGCTTTGGTGATTTCTTTAAAAGGGCCATTTATACTTTATATACGGGGTGTAATGGCACTATATCCCCAGATTTCTCTTAGAAAGAGAAGCCTAAGGCCAGGGTGATGCCCAATATCTCCTTTTTACTTGTAACCCTTGTAATCTTAAAATGAACAGGGGGGGGGAAATATAATCTCCACAAGAATCAGGATTTTAGAAAAGAAAATAAAATGCTGTCAATTAGCAGAGGATACAACAATATTTGTTAGAGATTCATTAGAAATTAAAAATGTGATTGATTGATTGAATGACTTTTTCATTGGTTTCAGGGTTAAATTATTTAAATTTAAACAAATGTGAGTTGTTCCCTCCTGAAAAACTCATGAACTTCTTCATATTAACCTGACGGCATCCCGTAAAGAAGTCTTATTAACCTATTTAGAAATCGAAATATGTAAAGATAAAAAGAAAAGGGGACAGCTTAATTTTTAACCCTGTGATTCAAGGAGTTAAAAATAGATTTCTTTTGTGGTTAATGAGAGACCTGTCAATGAACGGTAGACTAGTTTGAATTATTTTATCATACAGCTGAATGTTTATCTTGTCTGCTCTATCCTGCTATTTCACTAGAAGTCCATAATAACATCATTAAAGTCAAATTTCATTTGAAGAAAAATATCTCATTACATTAAAAAAGGTATGTTAAAGGGGTCATATGATGCTTTTTGTGTGTATTTGGTGTAACAAGAATATGTTTGACATGCTTTAATGTTCAAAAAAACACATGATTTTTTCAAATACTGTACTTATTGTATGTCCTCTATGCCCACCTCTCTCAAACGCGTCTATTTCTACAAAGTCCCTCACTTCAGACAAGCGCAGTCTGCTCTGACCCAGTACATTGTGATTGGCCAAAACACCCCGCAACGCACTCGTCGGGAATGTAACGCCCCTTTCCCTAATCGCAAGCTCTATCTTTCAAAAAAAATGTAAAGACAGTTAATAATGTCCTTAGTTTCACCATCAGCCTCAAGCCCGAAAGAGGAACAGAGTCACGTGACAGAACACATTGATGAAGCTCGTATGTGTTTTTGCAGTACACAAACCCAAGGGGACGGTTTAAGACAGCTGACTCTCTCTCTCTCTCTCTCCTCTCTATCTCCTCATCTCTCTACTAACCACACCACACACACACCACACACACACACACAACACACACACACACACACACAACAAAACTCTGCATTTGAACAGTCAATAGCAAATACTTTAATAAACAAAAAGATACTTACAGTTAGCTGATTCAGAAGCGCCAGATTGTTGTAGCAAAGTCAGAATCACCTCCTCTCCTAGGTTCACTTTCAATTTTTCTTTCTCTTTGGAGTGGTTACAAGCTGATTGTGCATAGATAAGATCTGTGAAGTTGCAAAGACTAAATGTCTCAAATTCAAAGATATGTCCTTTATCAAAGTTAAGACTCTGCCACGCCCCCCTACAACGGCTCGTTCTAACACGCCCCACATCTCCTACATCACGATGTGGAAATATTTGCGTAATGCCGCCCCAAATGTTCACGCAAAGAAAGAAGAGGCGTGGTTTCAGTAACACAGTTAGTGTTGAAGCAGTCATGTCAGGGAGATGCTGTGTATGTATCTGGGCAAAAGCACTTTATTTGGCCCTTCTGAAAGTAGATGCATTTAGGAATCTTTTAAGATTACTTACAAACTAGAACAGCAAAACATTTTATGGACGACCGTTTCGTGAACCTAGGAGAGGAGGTAATTCTGACCTACGCTACAACAATCTGGTGCTTCTGAATCAGCTACAGTAAGTATGTTTTGTTATTAGTTTAAGTATTTGCTATAGACTGTTCAAATGAGGGGGTTTGCACGTCGTGTGTGTGTGTATGTGTGTGTGAGAGAGGAGAAAGAGAGAGAGAGAGAGAGAGAGAAGAGAGACAGGGTCACACAGTGGAGTCAGCTGTCTTAAACCGTCCGTGGCTTGTGTACTGCAAAAACATACGAGCTTCATCACTGTGTCTGTCACATGACTCTGTCTCTCTTTCAGGCTTGAGCTGAAGGTGAAACTAAGAACATTAGTAACTTGTCTTACATTTATTTGAAAGATGAAGCTTGTGATTAGGGAAAGGGGCGTTACAATTTCCAACGAGGTGCCCCCCCCCGGATGGTTCGGCCAATCAACAATGCACTGGGTCAGCCACACACGACTGCGGCTTGCCAAGAGGCTCCCCTAACCACCCAATACTAACAATCAGCGGAAATCTGGTACTTTATTCACTAAAATAGCCCCGGCCCACCCCACGTGTGGCTCAATCTTACCATTCTCCAAAACTGTATGTTGTACTCGCCGTCACGCAACTTGCGGTTTGCGTTATTTAATAGTTAAATGCAACTAGAATGTTATTGAATAGAAATACGAGTGACGCCTGAAGTGCTGTAGTTCATTTATGCGCTAAGTTTCTCTGGGCTTTTATTAAATTACATGCACCTTCAAAAATTCATCAAAAGTTAAATTATTGTGTGGCAAGATTATTTAACTGGACAAAACGTGGTAAATTTCATGAACTATGTTGAACACAGAGAGGCTTCTATTTTTGCGGATAATCCAAACAGCCTATGGACAAAATCCTGTAGGCATTTTTGTCGAGGGTCTGAACCAGTGTCATGCATAACAGCTGATCGCCTACAGAGTGACGTCATAGCTCCCCCCCACTCTATTGGCACTCGACTGGCGGTGAAAAGTAAAAACTCTGTCTTCTTTTAATTTGATTCTTAATCATTTTGACAAGGGACCGGATGACTAACTATCCTAAAAATGTAACTGTTTGTGTATGAGGACAATAAACAAAGCATGAGCTGAATCCAATGTCCATAGACACTTTTATTGACATGCCTCAGCGTGAACTGCGCGTGCCATATATGGCATTTACACCATGTGTAACTTTAATATTTTAAACTAAACGTTTTTGTCATTCTAACAGCAAACTGAGCTATGCAAATACGAAGAAGTGCTATGGTCCATTAAATATGCAGGCCTCACAGCTGGTCGCAATCCTCTGAAAGCTCCTCTCTGTGGGTCACTCCGCTGGCCGTTTTGAACGGAAGAGAGAGAGGTTGTGTTGGCAAGCTGCAGGACTCTCACCCTACACTTCTGTCTGAGTCTGTGGTTTTATGACCCGGTTCAAAGGTGCGCTAAACACACACACCATGATGCTGGTTTTCGAGACAAGCGATTTGGTCATGAGCTGGATGTTGCAGCCAATGTGGACGGGTTTGGAGACCGCTGTCAGACCGCACTTCTCACTGCAGCAGACCGCATCTCTCGATGGACACGCTGTCGTTTTGGGAATCAGCTTTCCGGCTTATTCCGCCCATTGATCACGCCATGGGTGCAGCACGTAGGATCCACAGACAAAGTGGCGGTGACCATACGTGGATCTCCCCGAACGTGCTCTTACAGCTGTCCTGTCAGCCTGAAGAGTAAAGAGGCACAAACTATTGACAAAAGAAATGTTATTTTTTTTATGAATTAGTCCATAACGTTATTTCAAATAGGCTTTCCTGTGATGTTCTGTCACTTACACAGACATGTTGTCAAGGGTGAAACAAATAATACCAGCTGACTTTGCCTCAGGCCTTACCAAAAACGATCACCTATGAAATGAACCTCATTTAGGCTAACAAAACTATGCAGTGAGGCAAGTAAGCTGGAGTTCAAGAAACTAGACTAGAGCTGCAGGAAAATGAAATCATGTCAACACACTGATTGGCTGATGTAACTGCATTCTGCCATCCGCGCTTTACCACTCAGCTGTTTGTAGTGACAGAGTGTGTATATTTCATTATCTGTGAATTGACAATTTAATTCCTTTTCTAGTTTTAGATTAGGTTCGTGCTCTTGTACCTCATATGTAAAATACGGTTAGCTGTAATGCCACCTTTTTGTGCTAGATGTATGTAGCTTCTGCGCCTAGTTTCAGAGTTAAAAATGGTGGGACGTGGAATCATGAAGTTTAGAGTCGAGTAAAAAGGAACCTTTCTAGCTGGGAATTGCCCCCATGTCTAGTCATTATGCAATGTAGATCCCGTGAAGAAAGAAAAAAAGAGAGAGAAAGATTAAATAGGTTGAGGTAAATGAGATAAAGAGGTTCAAGTAACATTTTTAAATCAAATTCCAGCATGAATGGAACACCAGCATGACTGAAAATTTACTGTTATAGAATTTGGGCAGGATACTGTATGAAGACGTGCTCCTGCCATAGTGAAATAATGTAGATGTTCTCTGCGGTTATGATTTCCATCAAAACAGGAGTTTGAGTGTGTGTGTTTGCTGTTCTTTTATTTGCATGTGTTCATTCCTTTATATGATTAGCAACTCTAAAACACGACAGTATACTGTGCTAATGGTTGACACAAAATATGTTCCACATTTTGTGAAAAGTTTAAAGTTTGGGTTGCAGGGGAAAAAACAAACATGTAAATGTTGAGGTGGGTTGTTCCTGTTGAAAGTAGCTGCTGCTTGGAAATACAATTACTTCATTACAGAACATACAGACTCTCCTGTCTCCACCTTCATTCAAATGAACACACTTCCACAGAATTACAGCAAAAAAAAGACAAACACAGAGAACAACAACAGACACTGAGGAAGAAAAGAGAAATGACCGAGGAAGGAAAAAATGGAGTAATAAACCAATGAAGTGACGTGCTGAATGACGGATGAGAGCAGACTATAATCATCACATAGTTTGGAAGCTGCAGACAGAAACATCAGACTCAGGACAGAAACAACGGAACTCTAAAGTAATAAGAACTACTCACATCTTCATTCTTTAAATTAGACTTTGAGTAAATATTGTTGTGTCTTAATAACTGTGTAACGGTTTCATATATGTTCGCAGTTTTCTGATGGATTTTTAATTATCACTGAATATAATGTTTTTAAATGATTAAGTGAATATTTAAAATCTAAGTTATCTCTATTATTCTTCCTCAGAAATGGAGCAAACTCTATATTTCATTCTTCTTCTCGTTGGTGAGTTGGATTGTGGTTTTATTTTCTGGTTTCTAGTTTCATTAGGTTGATCCTGTTATGTAAAAGCATTATAAGCAGCCGTCTCTCTTTGACAGCTCTCTAGGCTCCGTATATGATGTGTTTTCAGCGTCAGTATCACTTTAATAAATGAAGAGAAGACCTGGCTGAAGGCTCAGAAGCGCATACTGCAGACGAGAAATCCAACAGATCTGGCCACCGCTGGACCAACATTAACGACATGAACGAGCTGCACAGGAGTGTGAATGGTGTAGGTTTTCAAGTTTGTCTGGAGTGGGCTGCAGAAGCCCGGGTCGGTGAATGAATGGCAGTGGTCTTCAGGTGACTCTGCGATCTAGCAGAACTGGGGCGAATAAACAAACAGGCAGGCACAGATGACTACGGAACCTTGTGCTATGGATGGTTACTGGAGGAATGGCATGATTTGCCATGTTTCATGCTAACAGGCATTTCATCTGCAAAACACAGTGCGTGCGCTATTTAAAAATTATGTATATAAATTCAACAAACCATCTTACCTTTTATTAGATGTGCGTTATTACTATTTTTTCATGTTGATTGTGAATCTAGAGGTCTGAAGCCTGTATACTTGTCCTCACGGTCATTGTTAAGACCAATTTCTGTATAAGAAACAATAGTTTCCAGAAAATAATATACTTCAAGCTGGTGTAATTGTCAGAATCTGAACCTGCAGTTAAAAGAAACTATTAGAGAAAAAAATAATAAGAATAACAGAGAAAAAGAGATTGGATATGTATCTAGTTGTAACAAGGCTGAGACGTGAGACGTGTGATCCATGTGCAAAGCTTTATTCTTAAACATGGTCTCAAAACATGCAAGGGTCAGACAATTTGCACACAGGTAAATGTAATATCGAGGGCAAGACAAGGGTCATCCCAAAGCGGGGGGCTTTAGTTGTGGTCAATCGGTTGGCTTACATTAGCCAAGAGGGCTTGACAAGAATGGGAAATCCAAATGAACATTAGCAATAGTCCCCAAACAGGTACAAAACACAGTCCAAACAGAAGGGCAAAGGTTTAATCCAATATACACAGGCAAGACTGAGGTAACATGGGAAAGCCGGCAAGACAAGATATGACTAAGGACTGGGAAACAGCGCAGAAAAGAGGAAAAATGGCTCTTGTAAGGTGCTAACACTAGAAAAAGCGATACACAAACAATACTCGGTATTAAGTGAGGAAAGAGGACGTCATGGCTTAGTAGCATGTCTGATTGGAAGTCAGCCTGTGGTGTTTAATCAGTGCATGGATGATGGGAATGTGTCTGGCGTTGCAATGAACCAGTCGGATGTGGTGCCCGCGGGTCCATCTGCTGGCGCGGCCTTGGGGGTTGCGTGGCCGGAGCCCTGTCCCCGATCATTCCCACTTCGTTGCCTCACGCCCTCCCCTGTCCGTTATACGGACCTATCTCCTAAGCCGCTCTTTTTGTGGCGCAGCCCCCTCGCGGTGCTAGCGTTTGTTTTTTCAGTTCCGTCTCTCCATTACCCCCCCTGTCCTGCTTCGTTTTCTAAATATACAAATTTTCCTGCACCCAGTCTCGTTCATGATCGTCCATTTAAACACAATTAATTTAATAATCTTAATTTAAATTGCTACCTACCACAGGCCAAGTAAATGTTCTGTGGATAGGTAACTAGCACTAATTGTCTGCCGTTGTAACATCTTCCTCTGTTTGACGGTTCTACCATCGGCTCTTTGTGTCTGAGTCAGGAATAAAAGGGAGAACGGGAACTAGCAACAGGTGAGGACAATCAGCTCGTGATCTGCACACACCGTGTGACGTGTTGGACATGGTCGCGCTCGTTCTGGGAGAAGATCAGGATGTCGTCGAGATAAACAAATACAAACCAGTCGACCATGTCTCTAAGCACATCATTGACGAGTGCCTAG
>NC_056578.1:24204-24375 GCF_018340385.1 Cyprinus carpio | reverse complement strand
CGCTCCGTGGGAAAACAAGAGGGCTGGAGTGAAAAAGTCAGCGAACATTGTGACAGAAATGAACAGCATGAGTTGAGCTCACCGGAGTATAGAGCAGGTGGATTAAGACGAGGCTCCGCATGAAGGGAAGCAACATTCTCTGGTTCGGACGGAGGTTGTACAACAGGAGTA
>NC_056578.1:23885-24058 GCF_018340385.1 Cyprinus carpio | reverse complement strand
CATGTCTGATTGGAGTCAGCTCTGTGTGTGTGTAATCAGTGCAATGGATGATGGGAACTGTAGTCTGGAGTGAATTGCAACAGTTAGTGTGGTGCAAGAGTCCATATGATGGATGAGTGACTTCTGGTGGTGTCAGGAACGTGAAGAGAGAGAACTCAAACGCAGAGGATTCA
>NC_056578.1:23550-23846 GCF_018340385.1 Cyprinus carpio | reverse complement strand
TCTCGGGCACACGGCCAACGAAAGACTCCTCGTCTAGACGTCCTGAGCACAACAGCGGAAAAGATGAGGAAACAGACACACAGCACAATAACAATGGCAACGCNGTTTATTGGGTACAACAAAAAAATACCAAAATAATCCAACGTGTGATGTCACACACACACACAATNNNNATACAGGGACGGAGTGATCCATCTTTCTTCCCCACGAAGAAGAACCCCGCCCCAGCCGGAGAGAAAGAGGGCCGAATGATGCCAGCTACCTGAGAATCATTGATGTACTTCTCCATGGCCTCT
>NC_056578.1:18014-22421 GCF_018340385.1 Cyprinus carpio | reverse complement strand
GCACAGAATGATTGTGCATGCTTTTAACTGGCAAATGGGATGATTTTCATGTAATGCTAGCAGCATTTTATCTGCAAGCACGTGAGTGCTTTGCTATTTAAAATTAATTTATAGCATGCAACCCCCATTAATTTTAGATTTGCTTATTCCTATTTTATTTATTGTAATAAGAAGGCTGAAGACTGTATATTTGTCTCACTTTCATAACTGTATACCATTTCTGAAGACGCATATTTTCCCAAAATAAATCTTCACGCTGGTGTATTTGTCAAATAGGAACCTGCTTAAAATAAACTATAGAGGACAAAAATTAATATTATACAGAGAAAAAGAATTTTGATGTATGGATCTGTTGTAACAAGGCTGCGACGTGGCACGTGGTGGATCCATGCAAGCTTTATTCTTAACATGTCAAATACCGAGGCCAGGTCAACGAATTGCCAAGGTACTTTTGTCGATGGCAAATCAAGTGTAATCCAAAGCGGGCGTTGTCACTCGTGGCTTACCTTATCCAGAGGGCTTGACAAGAAATTAAATCCCCCTAACATTATCAATCGTCAGACTAGTTACAACCACAGTCCCTAAACATGAAGGTGCAAAGGGTTATCCAATATAAACATGCAAGACTGAGGGTACTGGGAAGCAGGCAAGACACTGACGATGACTAATGACTGGAACTCGCGTGCATGAAACTGTATCTGTAGGTGCTACCACTAAACAGCGATTTACAACAACAAACTCGGGTAGTTATAAAGTAGGAATTCCATGCTTTAGTAGCATGTCTGATTGAGTCCTCTCTGTGTGTGTGTTTATCAGTGAGAATGGATTTGAGGGAACTTTAGTCTGGAGTGAAATGCAACCGTTCGTTGGTGCACAGAGTCCATATAGGGATGAGTGGACCTCTGTTGGTGATTGACGGAATTCCATGTACAAGATTCATAAACTAGTTGTAATAACGATAGACGTATGTTCATAATAAATATACACAGCTTGACTATAGGGCTTGAGTTTGTTTTTTTCAGTGGTCATATCTCAATAAAACCGTAATAGCTTAGTTTTTACTGTACATTGAACTCAAGTCTAGTTCCTGATCCGTCCATTAAACATTAATTTTTGAACTCTTAAATTTTATAACTTAGTACCTACAGTCCCAGTAAATGTTCCCTGTGGATGTTAACTATCATAAGTGTCTGCAGTGTAACATCTTCCTCTGTTTGACGTTTCTCTCATCCGGCTCTTTGTGTCTGAGTCAGGGTTCATAATGGACTCATAAGAGAGCTTTAAAATCATCACAATGTTCCCCAGTGTTACTTCATGTTAGATCTTTAAAATACCTCCTGAAAACAGTGTCAATAGTCCATATATCACCAGCTGAAGAGCAGCTCAAGTCCTTTAGATATGATAATGTTTCTGAATGTTTCCACCGCTGCGCCTGTTCACATCCAACCATGTAATGCAGCGTAATAAATAATGAACAAACTGATTCATGAATCATTGTCATTTGTTTTTCTTAAAAGCGAAACACAGGACTCGTCTTTATCGAATCAACTGATGACTTGGAGAGGCAGCTCAGAGTTACTGCAGACAGAATCACACTGAATCTGGTCAGTGTGAGAAACCGAGATGAGAATGAGAAGGTTAAGAAGATCTGTAAGGTGATAATAATAAATCTGGATCATATGTCTGGTTCGGTCTCGAGTCAAGAGACTCATGGCAGTAAGTCAGATCAGAGTAACTCTTCCATTTCAGATACTGGAAATCTGGTCAAACCTGATAAATATGGACAGGGTGAAGACTGTACAGCTGTTGAACAGAGCAGCTCAGGGACGATGGTTGACATCTCTTGCAGCTTCCACCAGTTTTCCTTTGGTAATGTAAGCCCAAGAAGGTGAGTACATGCCACACACTCCATCATCACCTCCAGATCTCTTAAGAAGTTCCCCGCTACAATGTCCCTGACATGACAAATTCATCCCAGGTGTTTGTTCTGCATGTTGTTTTTTTGATCAGTCTCTCTCTAGTTTCTGCTTGTGCTTTGTTTGGTTTCCAGTATAAACTGGGTGTGTATCAGAGAAGAATCCCAGGCGTGGTCTGAAGCTCTGAGAGATACTGCAGACAAGAATCATGTGGATCTGGTTCTCCAAGTTCATTCAGAAGAGATTCAGGCGTGAGGTGATGGGCGTTGGTTAAACTGGCGTCATACGGAGGAGGTGTGGTTGGGTTGACGTCGCTCACCCTGCACTGTGGGCATCTGGTTCCGTTGGGTGAGTGGAGAGAGCAGTTTGTGGCTATCAGGGAACTGAGGGCTCCAGGGAACCCAGTACATCAGCAGGAGGTACTGGAGGACACACGTGGTAACACACAAAATAGATCTGGAGGCAGTTCAGTCTGGGAGGAGATTCAGCTGGATCGTGCAAGGCATGCTTCATCTGTGCTTGAATGTAGAGCATAGGCATTAGCTAGGTATTTTCAGGAGCTATAGCCCCCTAGGCGGCACTCAGCCCCTAAAATTTTAAGATTACATGACTGTACACAGATTTATGTCGCCCAGTCCCTTTAAATTTCATCTGAAAGCGGCAGCAGACTTGATCGGCTCCTCCCGTCTTTCAAGCGTGTTCTTCAATGCAGACCTCAATGGAACAGAGGCGAGAAACAGTGGACAAGGTGTGTGTTTATTAATAGATTGTTATAAAATCATATGTGCAGTTCTTTGTCATAAATACAGTTTACAAAATAGCATGGGAGCAATGGAAGTTCCAAATGTATTTCGGAATGCCTTCACCTCATCACACCATAGCTGTTTCCTCCAGAGTAATGTAAACATATAAACACATACTTTATAAAACGATGTTGCCATTTTCATTTGCATATATATATATATATATATATATAGGTTGGAAACCTCCCATAAAATCAAAAACCTGGAATCACCCCTGATTAAAGTGAAAGTATAAACAGAGCTTTCATGTAAGAGAAAACAAGTGTTGTGTGTTTCACTTCATTTAACTTCGCTTATTCGTCACTTTGTAAAGTAATCATTTTACACAGTAATTTCAGTAGACACTTCAGGGTTAAAAGGTAGAAATCTATTCTTCAGATGTTTGTTAATTTAGTTTAAATATATTCTGATAAACTGTTGTGGGCATAAATGGTCACTGATTTGTTCTATTTGGGGTCTGTTTTTCATAGGTAGATGGATTTCTGTTGATGCATCAGTGTGATTCCTGTAGGTTTGTTTGCTCATGTACAGAACCCCATAATCACTGTAAATGCATGCTGTGTTTACAAGCTGTTGTTACTAATTTCAGAATTTTTGTGAGGAGTCAAGGCATCATATGTACTCATCATTAGATATACATTTATACTGTTTTCCGTCTATTTTATCATGAAAAAATATAAATTAAGAGTGTGGGTTTTTTTGTGATTTAAGGACCTCTGAAGTTGCTGTGACTTCTTTCTTTTATATTGAGTTTCATGTATTAATGCAGTGTCTTTAGATTAGAAATGGCTGTTTTGAATGTGAATCAGTGAGCATCAGCATTGTAATGCCTCTGCTTCGTAGAATATTGTTTGTTCTTTAAAATTGAGAAGGTTGGGTATAGAAATTTCTACAATCCTTTTTGTGCTTCAAATATAAAAGAAAGTGTTAACAACAGCGGATTCAAATAAACTCCTGTACAGCCAGCCAATCTCGTTTCCCAGCATTCCAAAATCCATCTTTTTTCGAATCATAATTCATGTTTCACAGTAAGCTGGCTGTTCCACAGTAGAGAAAGAAACTAAAAGAGATGGAACAACTACCGCGACAACAGAGGCGCCCACACTGACAATCAGCTTCGTGTGAGTAGGTTTTTTAGAGAGAACCTCTCTTTAGATTGAAAAAGAGTAAAAAAGACATTTTTATCAGTCATAGCACTTCTGGAAAAAAAATACATCAGGAAGCTGGATAGATGAAGCGTTCTAGGGGCATGGAGTCGACGCCTCGCGTTCACACACTCTATCAAATGCAGTATATTTTGAAGACAAGCGTGTTTAACTGAATGCATAAGTTATATCACATTAATACAAAGTATACTTTGGACTTTAAGCTTCCCAATTCCAGCCTGAAGTCTAATAAAAATCACACGTGCCACTCTGTGCACTTTTTGTGCAACACCATTTTCGTACCTTACCGCACGTTTTGCGCAGTTCAAAGAAATATCAACTGGTGGCGCTAAAACACTGGTTCAATTTGAAACCTAGCACATTTCCTTCGTTGAAATGTTACTTGTGCTGTGTTTTTATTATATTTGCTTTAGTGCAGTATTGGTGTTTCATAATTCAAATATCCAGGGACTGTCGTTAAAAGTTAATGCTCTATCGTGTTGGAAATATGCCCTACACCAAACCCAACCCTAAACCTTCCTG
>NC_056578.1:12846-17993 GCF_018340385.1 Cyprinus carpio | reverse complement strand
ATAAAAAAAACATTTGTTGATGCAGTCCATGCCATTTTGAACTTTCTTATATGCAGATTTGATCTGTTTTTGGCAAACGCGGATAGTTTACACATTAACCGGGAATTCGAACCAGAGCTCCTTGCCTCTCAAGTTACGATCCCCATCCGGTGAGCTACGCGAAAATCCTACCATCTCTGCAACCATAGATACACCAATTAAGCTGGATAGTGCAATCGCTAAACGTTCAAAGCACAGGTTTTCAATCTCCCAGCATATTAATATTGTTTTGAAGTCATAACATGATATTCTTCAAGTAATTGTGTGAAAATGATGCTTTATTAGTCAAGTCACCTTTATTTATATAACACATTATACAAAAAAGATTGCATCAAAGCAACTGAACCACATTATTAGGACAACAGTGTGTCATATGCAAAATGACAGTAAAGGCAGTTCTCTCATTGAAGGTCAGTGATGTCATCATGCAGCTCAGTTCAGTTTAAATAGTATCTGTGCAATCATTTGCAATCAAGTCAACGATATCGCTGTAAATGAGGTGTCCCCAACTCGTCTGAGACAAGTGATCGTCTGAGACAAGGTCTTTACAGGGGATCTGTCTCTGGGGCTCTAGTCCTGGTCTCCGCTGTCTTTCAGGGCTGTAGAGTCCTTTCTAGTGCGGATCCCCATCTACTGGTCTGGATACGTACTGGATCCGGGTGACTGCACGTGACCCTCCCCCCCCCCCTGACTGGATACAGACTGATCTGGTGGCTACGTGACCTCCGGAATAAGAGAGAACTGACGAATATAAACGTAGAATGCCATTCTTCTAACACGATGTTCAAGTACATCGGGTGTAGGGAAGTGTCCCGTTCCGGTTTACCTGATTAATGCAGCCTAAAAAAATCCTTGAAAACAGGTAATTTGGATATAGAAGTGTATTAGTGATGTTATTGTAGCCAGGTTTAAAGGGTATGGGTCTTTAATCTAGATTTTTAACTGCGAAGAGGGTGTGGCTGCCTCCCGAACAGTGTAGGTAGGGTTATCAGAGTTTGGGCGCTAATAGTAGAAGGTCTGCCACCCCGCATTGACTTGATTTCTAGGTATTAATCAAGATTGCCAATTTTTAGAGAACGGAGCGGACGTGGAGGAACTATAATGTAACAAGAGCTCGTTCAAATACCTGAGTTGCTAAACCATTCAGGGCTTTATAGTAATAAGCAAGATTTTAAAATCTTACGATGTTTGATAGGGACCCCCGTGCAGTGTTTGAAGGACGGCAATATGCATCATACTTCCTGTTTTATAGCTAAGACCTCTAAGCTCCGGCATTTTGGACTAACTGCATTTGTTTATTAAATGTGCAGAACACCACCACAATAGAGCTTACAATGTCAACCATTGAGTCAGAACCACATTGATTAACATTTCTGCATTAATTGATTAATTGAAACTCTGGTAATTTGTGTTAAAAGAATAAAAGGTGTCTGAGTTTTACTGCCTCTAGTGTTAAATTATTTTGGAATCTGCAGTAGTATGTACTTATTGGTACGTATTTTGCGTCTTGCTAAAAAGTGCACCCACGTACATTTATGCCATGAGACCAGGTAGCCCAGTTTACATACTTCATCCTAAAACCAAATTAATCACAACCTATTTGTAATATCTCCATTTAACCATCTTGTACATACAGTTCTGTATTTAAACGTCTAACTAACTATGCACAGTGATTGGCTGATAGGCTCTGTAGGAATAGAGAGAAGTCTTAAGCTAAGAGTAAGGGCGGGGCTGACCTCATTGCTATGGATGATGTCATTGTGCTTACTAACTATGCACAGTGATTGGCTGATAGGCTCTGTCTGCACGATATTCACACAAATACAAAAAAGCACAGTGTTGCCATATATAAAGGTTTAAAAATAAAAATGTTGCCACATTCAAATAAAGATTTTAAAATGCAGGCTAAGTCTCACTATTGAACAAGCATATGTTCAGCTAATTGTCAGGCTCTTACATGTGTCCTTCTTGTAAACAGTTAGTGAATATGCATATAAACAGCCTTTCAATTAACAGAGTAGAATAATCAAGGCTGATATTAATACATGCAAACATAAAAAAAAAAAAACCCAGTTACTTCTTGACCAACTGGTCAGTGAAATGAGGATATAATCAAAGGAAAAATTGGAGTTGGGATAACCTCCAAAACATAAGGTGATACCTTTTAAAAAGATCTTTATCTTCAAATGTTTCTTAAATGTTTACATTAAGAGGCAGATTGCCAGCAAACAGCCATTTTAGGATAGTTTGTGGCTTGGTCTTAGTGACTTACAAGTTCTCTTCACTACTCCTATCCTTTCAAAGATTTAGGAGCTACTTTTAGAGCTAAAACTCTTTGTGAAATACTCTTAGAGCAAAAATGCAGGAGTCCTAAATTTAAGACTGACACACCAAAAAATATTAATAATACCTAAAAAAAACAACACTCAAAATCTACACTCATGTTTTACGTCAAAGATGATGAATAAGACTGAAATACAACAACACTCACTGTTTATCCTCCTGTTTTACGTCAAAAATGTGAATATAGTTGAAATGTGTTTACATGCAAACGTGTTTGTGTTTTCTTAAAAAAAGATAAAATAAATAGCATGAGTATGAAACAAACTAAATTTAAATTTTTAGAAGGGAATCATCTTCATCTTATATTTTTTTTCTTCCAAATCCTCCTCTCAATAAATACACTCTTTAATAGTCAAAATCAGTGGTGTAGTGCAGTATGTGCAGGTAGACCTATACCTAAAATCCATCTGATGGGCATGTCCTGCATTAGCCAAAACACCCAGTAAAGACAGTAATGTGGTCAGGACCGAGGCTTAAACACTCTCATGCAGTGTCTGTTTCATTCATACTCAAAGCCGGAGGACACTCCAACACAGAAAGTCCAGAACAGCCTCATGGAAGTAATAACTTATGAGGTGCCAGGAAATCCTTAATATGGATAAAGGCACCCAACTATCGTAGCCATAGCAATCTTTGCTGTAATGAAACATGAAGACAGTAAACGCACAATCCGGTAATGGAATGGAGCGTGATGGGTTGTAGCGTGGTAGAAGACTAGTTAGGTACGCAGGAGCTAAGCCATTAAGGGCCTTATAAGTAAGTAATAATATTTTGTAACTGATACGGAACTTAATAGGTAGCCAGTGCAGAGACTGTAGTATTGGGGTAATATGATCATATTTTCTTGACCTGGTAAGGACTCTAGCCGCTGCATTTTGGACTACCTGTAGCTTGTTTATTGAGGATGCAGGACAACCAGCTAGCAGTGCATTACAATAGTCCAGTCTAGAGGTCATGAACGTATGAACTAGCTTTTCTGCATCAGAAACAGGTAACATGTTTTGTAGCTTGGCAATGTTTCTAAGATGCAAGAATGCTGTTTTTGTAACATGGGAAATATGATTTTCAAAAGACAAGTTACTGTCTAATATAACACCCAGATTTTTGACAGTAGAGGAAGTAACAGTACATCCTTCTAATTGCAAATTGTAATCTACGAGATTCTGTCTAATGTTTTCTGGTCCAATAAGTAATATCTCTGTTATTGGTCATCCAATCTTTTACATTTTTAACACATTTAATACATTTTTATTATTTATTGCAAAATCCGCACCTCTTCTCTGGCTAATATTAATTTCATAATGATCCATATTCTGTGAAGTCAAGCAGCAGAAGTTAAGTGACAGTGTGCAAATACTACAGGCCCACTTTGGGGTGAACTAAATATGCAAGACTTGACATGTCACAGTTTATAACGCAGGGCGTTCATCCTTTGCTGGGATTGGGAACAAATTAAGAGTATAGCCACTTCTCAAAGACCCACTACACCACCGGTCTAAATCACTCCAATCATCTCACCATTTCTTCCTCTTTGATTGGGGTGTATTCCAGAAAGCAGGGTAAAACTTACCGTGAAACTAAACCCTGAAATCTCGGTTGAAGTTAACTCCAAACCTTGCTTACCGAGGAACAAGCAGAGGAAATATACGTCAAATTGAACAGGGATTTAAATGCAGATTATGCAGTCCACCAATAACGTAAATCTGTAGTTGGTTGTAGATATTTAAAATTATGGAGAAATGTTGTATAACATGTGCTTATAGTGAGTCATGTTCATATTATTCAAAAACTGACTAGAGACAGACGTCAATATGCAAATTAGGGAAAAGAAGTGGAAAATACACCCAGTATATAAGTGGAGAAATATGAAATAAGGGTTTAGAGTAATAAACAAATGAAGTGACATTAACTGAATGAGGGATGAGAGACAGATATAATAATCCATAGTTTTAGGCTGCACAAACAGAAACATCTGACTGGGACGAGAAACACACACCACCTCTAAAAGTAAGAACTACTCCCGCATCTTCATTCTTTAACCATAAACCACGATCCTGTACACTCATAAGATGCTTTTACCCCAAAATATGTTTTACTACAAGGTGAGTGTATTTCTCAGAAATGGAGCAAACTCTATGTTCATTCTTCTTCGTTGGTGAGTGTTTGTGGTTTTATTTCTGGTTTCTAGTTTCATTAGGGTTTGATCCTGTTATGAAAAGCATTAAAGCAGCGTCTCTCTTTCACAGCTTTCTGCTCCGTATATAGATATGTTCAGCGTCCAGTATCACTTTATAAATGAGATGAAGAAGACCTGGACTGGGCCTCGGAGGAATACAAGAGAGAAATACAGATCTGGCCACCGCTGACAACATGAACGACATGAACGAGCTGAACAAGAGTGTGAATGGTGGAGGTTTTCAGTTTGTCTGGATTGGGCTGCAGAAGATGGGTCATAATAAATGGCAGTGGTCTTCAGGTGAACCTGTGCTCTATCTGAACTTTGTTGCTGGACACCTAATGGCGGAGATGAGTGTGCTGGGATGAAAAATGGAGAATGGCATGATTTGAAATGTAGTGTAACTGGCAATCATCTGCAAACCAATAGTGAGTGCCGCTATTTAAAATTAATGTATAGAAATTCAACAAACCTTAATGACTATTGTGCATTATTTTAATGCACTACTAACCTAGTTTTAATTTGATTGTGAATATAGAAGTGACTGTAGATTGTCACACTTTCTGTAGTAGAACAATATTTTCAAAAA
>NC_056578.1:12524-12594 GCF_018340385.1 Cyprinus carpio | reverse complement strand
CTAGGATAGCAAAGTCCACTAAAGGAGGTAGAGCTTTTTCGCATTTGGCTCTCAAACTCTGGATTAGCCT
>NC_056578.1:12239-12360 GCF_018340385.1 Cyprinus carpio | reverse complement strand
TAGATCCTAGTGAACTGGCAAATTACAGACCCATTTCAAATCTTCCATTTATGTCTATAATTTTAGAAAAAGTTGTGTCTGCTCAATTGTGCTCCTACCTGCAAAAAAATGATCTCTATGT
>NC_056578.1:4907-12229 GCF_018340385.1 Cyprinus carpio | reverse complement strand
AGTTACGTATTGCTGATGTTGGAAGACAGTCAAGAGAAGAGATTGCTGATTGTACGTGGGAGTTTGAGAGAGCTTCATACATTCTTTATATTTAGCACAAAAGGAGGTACAAACCCGATTCCAAAAAAGTTGGACACTGTACCAGAGTAAAAAAATGTAATGGAAGCACCGCACCATAAACTATATTTCATCTCACACCAGGATAACACGTCGTTGAAAGTGAGACATTTTGAAACACGTCAAATATTGGGTCGCATTTGATTTCCATGAGACACATTCCAAAAGTTGGGACAGGAAAGAACAAGAGGCTGCTGCCTGCTATATAAGGAACAGCTTGGAGGACCAATTTGCAACTCATTAGGTCAACTGGCAAATATGATTGCATAAAGAGCCTCTCAGAGTGAGACAGTGTCTCTGTAGTCAAGATGTAAAGGAGACCACCGAACTCAATGCCGTTAAAATAGTGGAGCAATATCAGAAAGAGCTCTGAGAATAGCTGCAAAGAGTTTAGCATTATCATCTACAGTGCATAATATCATCCAAAGTGATTCAGAGAATCTGGAACAATCTCTGTGCGTATGGGCCGGGCCGAAACCGGTCATCATGACCCTCTACCCACCACTCACATTTAAAATGCTACTGTAATGGAAATACAACATGGCTCAGAATATCGAGAAACACACGAACACAATCCACCAGGCTATCTCATAATGCCAAAACTCTATAAGTAGGCAAATACATTTCCAAACATTATCCGTGAATCGCGAGGTATGCTTTCTCTGGGGCCAAGGCTCATTTTAAATGGACTGTGGCAAAGCAGA
Source organism: Cyprinus carpio (assembly GCF_018340385.1). NCBI lineage: Eukaryota > Metazoa > Chordata > Actinopteri > Cypriniformes > Cyprinidae > Cyprinus > Cyprinus carpio. The sequence continues at coordinate 11,408 of NC_056578.1, read as the reverse complement.
AACTCCTTCTGTGGTCGCACGAACCCAAACTTCAAGTTCTTGGAAAACTGGGATGCCAAGGCCATCCGGACTGAGGACAAGGCAACCCAAGTTGTTACTTTGTCAGTGCCTGCTAGAAGCCTGCATCTCTGATGGTATGGGGTTGCATGAGTGTGGTACGGGCAGCTTACACATCTGGAAAGGCACCATCAATTCTGAAAGGTATATCCAAGTTCTAGAACAACATATGTCTCCATCCAGACGCCGTCTCTTTGAGGGAAGACCTTGCATTTTCCAACATGACAGCTTGGGACTGCTATACTGCATCAATTACAACACCAAGCTGCTGTGAGAAGAAGGATCCGGTACTGAAATGGCCAGCCTGGCAGTCCAGATCTTTCACCCATAGAGGCACCATTTGCATTGATAAAGAGGAAGATGCGAACAAAGAAGACCTAAGACAGCTGAGCATCTAGCTCTGCATTAGGATAAGAATGGACAACATTCTATTCCTAACTTGAGCAAATCCTGGTTCCCCTAGTCCCCTAGACGTTTGCAGACTGTTATAAAAAGAAGAGGGGATTTTCACACATTGGTAAACATGGCCTTGTCCCAACTTTTTTGAGATGTACATACGAAATTTAAAACCACTTATTTTTTCCCTTAAAATGATACATTTCAGCTTAAAACATTTGATATGTCATCTATGTTCATACTGTTCTTTGTTTGTTCTGAAACTTCCACATCATCGTTTTTATCCACAATTTGTACAGTGTCCCAACTTTTTGAACGGGTTTATGATATTTATACCCAACCTTTCACCATTTTAAGAACATTTAGCAGATGCACATAATGTTGGTGCTCACTGGTTCACATTTAACCAGTCATTTCTAATCTAAAGACATGATTAATACATGAAACTCAATATAAGAGAGAGAAGTAGCTGCAACAACATACAGAGATCCTTAAAACACAAATAAGCAAATAAAAAAGAAAAAAACTCAAAACCCACTCTTCATTGATATTATTTCATGATAAAATAGATGGAAAACAGTATAAATGTATATCTAATGACGAGTACATGCACTTTGACCCCTCACAAAATTAAATTAACAGATTAACACCTCATTATTCTGAAATTAGTAAATAACAAGACATTTTGACAGAGTTTGTAAACACAAAACATACATCAACAGTGATTATGGGGCTCTAAAAATGAAGCAAATAAACCCACATGAATCACACTAATGCATCAACAGAAATTAATCTACCTGATGGAAAACAAACCCTCAACAGAACAAATCAGACAATTTACAGCTCAATAATAGTTTACTGCAGAATATATTTGTACAAACATCTGAACAAAAGATTTCTGCCTTTTTAACCCTCATGTGTGACTGCCTGCTGAGTGTAAAATGATTACTTTACAAAGTGACGAATGAAAATGAAGTTAAAGGAAGTGAACATACAAGCACTTGTTTTCTTAAATGAAAGGTCTGTGTATCCTTTCACTCTTAATATCTGCTGCAGATGAAGTTGAGTTTGTCTGTTTCAGGACGGCTGATCCAGCGCTGATCTCCTCCAGACTGAACTGCTCCAGATCTCACTGTGTGTTCACAGTCCTCCTCTGATGTACCGTTCCCTGGAGCCCAGTTCTGATAGCACACGGTCTCTCCACTCACCCAGAACCAGACGCCCAAAATGTGAGAGTAACGTAAACCCAACCACACCTCCGCAGTAGACGCCAGTTTAACCACGTTCATCACACGACGCTGAATCTCTTCTGAATGAACCGAGACCAGATCCACATGATTCTGTCTGCAGTATCTCAGAGCTTCAGACCACGTCAGATTCTCTCTGATCACAATCAGTTTATCTGGAAACCAAACAAAGCACAAGCAGAAACTAGAGAGAGACTGATCAAAAACAACATGCAGAACAAACACTGGGGATGAATTTGTCATGTCAGACATGTAGCGGGAACTTTAAGAGATCTGGAGCTGATGATGGAGTGTGTGTGTTTTGTGAGGATCTACTCACCTTCATGACACACAAAATGATAGTGTTTGTTGCAAGAGACATCATGCCATCGTCCCTGAGCGTTCTGTTCAACAGCTGTACAGTCTTCACCACGTCCATATTTATCAGGTTGACCAGACATCCAGTATCTGAATGAGGAGTTACTCTGATCTGACCACTGCCATGAGTCTCTGACTCTGAAGAGACCGATCCAGACAAATGATTCAGATTTATTATTATCACTAATCATCTTCTTAACATTCTCATTCTCATCCTGGTTTCTCACACTGACCAGATCAATGTGATTCTGTCTGCAGTAACTCTGAGCGTCTCTCCAATTCATCTTCTGATTAATAAAGATGAGCCCTGTGTTCGCTTTAAGAAAAACAAATGGATTCATGAATCATTTTGTTCAATATTCTTACGCTGCTTCATGGTTTGGATGTGAACAGGAGCAGCGGTGGAAACATAAGAAACAGGTCCCTCAGAGACTTGAGCTGCTTCTACAGCGGTGATACATTGAATATTCACAATATTGTCAGGATTATATTAAAAATATCACATGAAGTAACACTGGAGAACATTGTGTCTCTATTGATCCATTATCCATTTATCTGACTCAGACACAGAGAGCCGGATGAGAGAACCGTCAAACACATGAACATGACACAACTCAAACAACTATGCTAGTTAACTAATCCATAGAAACATTTACTTGGACTGTAGGTAACTAATTTATGAATTAAGAGTTAATAAATTAATTGTTTTAATGGACTATCATGAACTGGACTTGACTTCATGTACAAGAAAACCTAAGCTATTACAGGTTTGTATTGAGATACTGACACTGAAAAAAACAAGGCTTCTAGCACCTCGAGTCACTTACTGTGTATATTTCTTATGAACATTACAGTTGTAATTTATTGCCAACTAGTTTTATGAGTCATGGACTTCCGTCCAATCACCACCAAGAGTGCTCATCCATCATGTGGACTCTTGCACCACACTAACTGTTGCATTTCATAGACTTCCCCAGTTCCCATCATCCATTGCAGATTCTGCGGCACACACACAGAGCTGACTCCCAATCCGCTACTAAAGCCATGGACTTCCTCTTTCTCACTGCGAGTATTGTTTGTGTAAATGCAGCTTTTCTAGTGGTAGCACCTTACAGAGCCAGTTTTCTGCCCTAGTTTCCAGTCCTTAGTCATAGTCTTGTCTTCACCTGCTTTTCCCATGTTACCTCAGTGCCTGTTTATATTGGATTAACCCTTTGCCTTTCTGTTTCCCAGTTTGTGTTTTGTACCTCGTCTGGACTAATGCTAATGTTGGTGGTTTTATTCTTGTAAAGCCCTCTGGATACTATAGCCGCGTTGGCCATATGCTTTGGATTACCCTTGTCTTGCCCTCGATATACAGTACCATGTGCAATTGTCAGCCCTTGCCTGTTTTGACCATGTTTTAGAGAATAAGCTGCGCATGGATCCACCGTCTCCGCGTCTCAGCTAGCATTTACAACTAGTCCATATCAATCTCTTTTTCTCTGTTATTATTATTTTTTTTCTCTATAGTTCTTTAACTGCAGGTTCTATTCTGATAAATTACCATTCGAAGTATTTTTATTTTAACATATTTCATATGTGTGCGATATTGTGTCTATACAGAATTGGCAGTAACAATGAAATTGAGACAAATGTAGATCTTCAGACTTCTATATTCACAATCAAATTAAAATAGGAATAAGCACATCTATAAATTAATGGTTGTTGAATTTCTATAAATTAATTTTAAATAGCTGCACTCACTGTTGTTGCAGATGAAATGTTTGTTAGAATTACATGGCAAATCATGCCATTCTCCATCAAACATCATAGCACAATCATCTCTTCCTTCTGGTTGTTTATCTCCCCAGATCTGATAGACATGGGTTCACCCATAGAATCTGCATTCATCCGCGACCGTCTTCTGGTAATCAGACAAACTGAAAACTTCCTCCACCATTCCTCTTCTTCAACTCGTTCATGTAGTTCATGTTGTCGGCGGTGTGAATCTGTATTTCTCTCTGCGAGTATCTCTGAGCTTCAGTCCAGGTCTTCTTCTCATTTATAAAGTGATACTGACGTGAGCTACATTCAGATGCAGACGAAGCTGTCAAAGAGAGAGGCAGCTGCTTTTAATGCTTTTCATAGCTAGGATCAAAACCTAATGAAACTAGAAACCAGAAATAAAACCAAGAAACACTCACCAACGGGGAGAAGAAGAATAAATATAGAGTTTGCTCATTTCTGAGGAAGAATAATAGAGATAACTTAGATTTTAAATATTCACTTAATCATTTAAAACAGTATTTCAGTGAAATAATTAAAATCCATCAGAACTGGAACATATATAGACATTACACAGTTATTAGACAACAATAATATCTCAAAGTCTAATTTAAAGAATGAAGATGTAGGTAGTTCTTACTTTAAATTAGGTGTGTTTCTGTCCCTGGAGTCTGATGTTTCTGTCTGCAGCTTCAAACTATGTAGTTATTATATCTGCTCTCATCCGTCATTCCAACCGCGTCCTTCATTTATTTGTTACTCCATTTTTCTTCCTCGGTCGTTTCTTCCTCAGTGTTGTTGTTGTTCTCTGTGTTGGTCTTTTTTTTGCTGTAATTCTGTGTGGAGTGTGTTCATTTGAATTGAGGTGGAGATGGAAGTCTGTATGTTCTTTAATGAAGTATTGTATTTCCCACAGCAGCTTCACAGGAACAACCCACCTCAACATTTGCATGTTTGTTTTCTGCAACCCAAACTTAAAATTTTCACAAAATTTGAACATATTTTGTGTCACCATTAGCACAGTATCTGTCGTGTTATGAGTGCTATCATATAAAATAATGAAAACTTAATGCAAAATAAAAGAACAGCAACAACACACTCAGCTCTTTATTTATGGGGTAGCCTCAGAGAACATCTACATTATTTCACTATGCAGGGCACTGTCTTCATACGGAAGTATACTTTCACCAACATATAACAGTAGAATTTCATTCACTGGTGTTACAATTCATGCTTTTGCATTTGATTTAAATGTTACTTTAACCTCTTTATCTCATTTTACCTCATACCCCTATTTTAATCTTTCTCTCTTTTTTTCTTCTTCACTGATCTACATGCATATGACTAGACATAGGGGTCAAGCCAGATAAAGGTTCCTTTTAATGCAAACTTGTTCAGTCACCACTACTGAAACAGCAGCTTCAGAAGCTACATAATGTAGCAGCACAAAAAGGTGCATACAAGCGTAAGCGTATTTACATATGAGGTACAAGAGTATGAAACTAATCTAAAAATAGAAAATGAATTAAATTTTCAATTCCACAGATAATGAAATATACACTCTCTGTCACTTTCTAACAGCTGAGTGTAAAGCTGGCTAGTCTGAATGCAGTTACATCAATAATCAGTGTTGACATGATGTCATTTTTCCCTGCAAGCTCTAGTCAGTTTCTTGTCCAAGCTCTACTTGCCTCATGAATATTAATTGTGCTTCTAAATGAGGTTCATTCAATAGGTAGTTGTTGGTAACTGAGCAAAGTCAGCTGGTATTACTTTGTTCACCCTGACAAATGTCTGTGCAAGTGACAGAACAGTCACAGAAAGTCCTATTTGAATAAACTTATGGATATTCATAAAAAAATAACATTTCTTTTGTCCTAGTTTGTGCTCTTTTACTCTTCAGGCTGACAGACAGCTGTAAAAACCGCGTCTTGGGGAGATCCGTATGGTCGGCACTTTGTCCTGTGGATCCTAACGGTGCACCCTTGTATCATAAGGCGGAATAAGCGAAGAGCTTCCCAAAGGCAATGCAGCTGTCCATGAGGCTGCTGCGGGTGAGAGGTGCGGTCTGCAGCAGGTCTCGACCCGTCCACATTGGCTGCAACATCCAGCCATGACCAGTAAGCTGTCCAAACCAGCATCATGTGTGTGTGTTTAAGGCATGCGTGAACCGGGTCATAAAACCACGAACTCAGACAGAAGTGTAGGTGAGAGTGCATGGCTGCCCAGCACAAACATCTCGTTCAGCCGCGGCGGGTGACCACAGAGGAGCGTTCAGAGGGATGAGACCGGCTGTGAGGCCTGATATTTAATGACCATACAGTATCTTGCATAGCTCAGTTTGCTGTTAGAATGACAAAACGTTTTAGTTAAAATATTAAAGTTACATGGTGTAATGCCATATGTAGCTGCAGCGCGGTTCCACAACGAGGCATGTCAATAAAGTGTCATATTGATTCAGCTCATGCTTGTTTATTGCATCACATACACAAACAGGTTACATTTTGCCAGGATAGTTAGTCATCTCCATGACCAAAATGATTAAGAATCAAAATTAAAGAAGACCAAGTTTAAGCACTTTACAGAAGTCGAGTGCCAATAGAGTGGGGGAGCTATGACTGTCACTCTGTGGCGGATCAGCTGTTAGCATGACTTACTGGACTTCCAGCAATACATG
>NC_056578.1:0-4417 GCF_018340385.1 Cyprinus carpio | reverse complement strand
CAAACAGGGAGAGTTTACACTGCAGACAATTATGCTAGTTAACTTTCCACAGGAAAAAAATTTACTTAGGACTGTAGGTAACTAATTTATAAATTAGAGTTAATAATTAATTGTTTTAAATGGACGATCATGACTAGACTTGAGTTCATGTACAAGAAAAAACTAAGCGATTACAGGTTTGTATGAGATTACTGACACTGAAAAAAACAAACTCTCCGCACCTCTAGTCACTGCTGTGTATATTTCTTATGAACATTACAGTTATGTTATTACAACTAGTTTTATGAATATGTAACATGGATTCCGGCCAATCACACACCCGAGGTCACTATCCATCATATGGACTCTTGCACCACACTAACTGTTGCCTGTCAATCCAGACTACAGTTCCCCATCATCATTGCACTGATTAAACACACACAACAGAGCTGAATCCACTCAGCACATGCTATAAAGCCATGGACTTCCCGTCTTTTCACTACCGAGTAGTTGTTGGTGTAAACGCTTTCTAGTGGTTAGCACCTTAAAGAGCAAGTTTTGCGTAGTTTCCAGTCCTGTCATAGTCTTGTCTGCATGCTTTCCCATTGTTACCTCAGTCTTCGCTGTATATTGGATTAACCTTTGCCTTTCTGTTTCGGACTGGTGTACCTCGTCGTGGACTATTGCTAATGTGATGGATTTACCTCTTGTCAAGCCCTCTGGATACTGTAAGCCACCGATTGACACGCCCGCTTTGGATACACTTGTCTTGCCCTCGAATACAAGTACCTGTGTGCAATTGTCTGACCCTTGCCTCGTTGACCATGTTTAAGAATAAAGCTTGCACATGGATCCACACGTTCTCACGTCTCAGCCTTGTTACAATAGATCCATATCAATCTCTTTCTCTGTTATTATTATTATTTTTCTTATAGTTTCTGTAACTGCAGGTTCCTCTTCTGACAAATTAACACAAGCGGGAATTATTTTATTTCTGGCAAAATATTGTGTCTATCACGAAAATTGTCATAACAATGAAAGTGAGAAACTCTTAGCATTACATACTTCTATATTCACAATCAAATTAAAATAGGAATAAGCACATCCATAAATTAATGGTTGTTGAATTTCTATAAATTAATTTTAAATAGCTGCACTCACTGTTGTTGCAGATAAAATGCCTCTTAGCATTACATGGAAAATCATGCCAACATTCTGTCCAGTCGCCCAGCACAAACATATCTTCCTTCTGGTTGTTTATCTCCCCAGTTCTGATAGAGCGCAGGTTCACCTGAAGACCAATGCCATTCATCACGACCCGTCTTCTTCAGCCCAATCCAGACAAACTGAAAACCTCCACCATTCACACTCTTGTTCAGCTCGTTCATGTCGTTCATGTTGTCAGCTGTGGCCAGAATCTGTGTATTTTCTCGCTGCAGTTCTCTGGCTTTCAGGTCGGTCTTCTTCCATTTATAAACGTGATACGACGCTGAACACATTCAGATCCGGAGCAGAGAGCTGTGAAAGAGAGACACTGCTTTACGCTTTTCATAACAGGATCAAACCTAAATGAAACTAGAAACCAGAAATAAAACCACAAAACACTCACCAACGGAGAAGAAGAATGAAAATATAGAGTTTGCTCCATCTGAGGAAGAAATAATAGAGATAACTTAGATTTTAAATATTCACTTATTCATTTAAAACATTATTTCAGTGATAATTAAAAATCCATCAGAACTGGAACATATATGAACCGTTCACAATTATTAAGACAACAATAATATCTCAAAGTCTAATTTAAAGAATGAAGATGTGAGTTGTTCTTACTTTAGAAGTCGTGTGTTTCTGTTCTGAGTCTGATGTTTCTGTCTGCAGCTTCAAACTATGTGATGATTATATCTGCTCTCATCCCGCATTCAGCACGTCACTTCATTTGTTTATTACTCCTTTTCATTTTTCTTCCTCGGTCATTTCTTCCTCAGTGTTGTTGTCGTCATCTGTGTTGGACTTTTTGTTGCTGTAATTCTGTGGAAGTGTGTTAATTTGAATGAGGTGGAGACAGAGAGTCTGCATGTTTTGTAATGAAGTATTGTATTTCCACAGCAGCTTCCCAGGAACAACCCACCTCAACATTTGCATGTTTGTTTTCTGCATCCCAAACTAAACATTTTACAAAATTGGAACTAGTTTGGTCACCATTAGCACAGATCTGTCGTGTTATGCGTGTCTCATAAAAAGTAATGAAAAACATGAAAATAAATAAAAGAACAGCAACAACACACTCAACTCTTTATTGTATGGAAACATACCTCAGAGAAATCTACATTATTTCCACTCCTCAGGAGCACTGTCTGTCATACCAGTATAATGCCAAACTTATATAAACAGGAAATTTAACTTCACTGGTGTTATAAATCATGCTTGTCATTTTTGATTTTAAACGTTATTTTAACCCTTATCTCTCATTTACCTCACCCCCTATTAATCTTTTTCTCTCTGTTTTTTTTTTCTTCTTCACTGATCTACATGCATATGACTAGACATGGGGTCAAGCCAGATAAAAAGGTTCCTTTTTAATACTAAACTTCATGCTTTACAGGTCACCCATTTTAACTCAGGAAAAACCAGCAGCAGAAGCTGCTACAATATAGCTAAAAAAGATGCATCAAGCGTAAAACATATTTACATACGAGGTACAAAAGAGCACGAAAACTAATCTAAAATAGAAAATGAAGTACATTTTCAATTCAAAGATAAAGAAATCTATTACCCCTTCTCTGTAACTAACACAGCTGGTGTAAAGCGCTGATGCAGGATGCAGTTACATCAGCAATCGCTGTTGACATGAGTCATTTTCCTGCAGCTCTAGTCAGTTTATGGTCAAGGCACTTAGCCTCAGAATATTAATTGTTAGCCTAAATGAGGTTCATCAATAGGTCGTTGTTGGTCACTGAGCAAAGTCAGCTGTATTTTACTTTGTTCACCCTGACAAATTCTGTGTAAGTGACAGAACAGTCACAGAAGAAAAGTCCTCTTTGAATAAACTATGGATATTCATAAAAAAATTAACCATTTCTTTGTCCTAGTCTGTGCTCTTTACTCTTCCGGCTGACAGTACACTGTAACGCACGGCGGGGGAGATCCACGTATGGTCCCGGCCACTTGTCTGTGGGATCCTAACGGTTGCACCCCATGGCGTATCATGGGCGGAATAAGCCGAAGAGCTTCCCAAAACGTACAGCTGTCCATCGAGAGCGGCTGCTGCAGGTGAGGGGTGCGGTCTGCAGCAGGTCTCCAACCCCCACCCACATTGGCTGCAACATCCAGCCATGACCAATCACTGTCCCGAAACCAGCATCATGTGACCTGCCTCTCCGGCTATCACCATCATAGGTGTGTGTGTGTTTAGAGCAGCCGTGAACCGGGTCATAGAACCACAGACTCGGACAGCAGTGTAGGTGAGAGTCGCAGCTGTCCAACACAAACATCTGTCCGTTCAACACGGCCGCGGAGTGACCACAGAGAGGAGCGTTCAGAGGATGAGACCAGCTGTGAGGCCTGATATTTAATGACCATACAGTATCTTGCATAGCTCAGTTTGCTGTTAGAATGACAAAACGTTTAGTTAAAATACTAAAAGTTACATGGTGTAATGCCATATATGGCATGCATCTGGCGGTGGCATTGTTGTGTGGGTTCACGTGCAGTTCACGCTGAGACACGTTAATAAAGTGTCATATTGATTCAGCTCATGCTTGTTTATTGCATCATACACAAACAGTTACATTTTTAGGATAGTTAGTCATCCTCCGTTGTCAAAATGATTAAGAATCAAATTAAAGAAGCTGATCAGCTGTTAGCATGACACTGGTTCCGACCCTCGACAAAATGCCTACAGGATTTTTCCATAGGCTTTTGGATTATCGCAAAAAATAGGCTCTGTGTTCAAACATAGTTCATGAAATTTACACGTTTTGTCCATTAAGATAATCTTCACACAATAATATAACTTTGATGAATTTTGAAGCCTAAATAAAAGCGCCAGAACTTAGGCTATAAATGAACTACAGCACTCAGCTATTCAATAACATTCTAGTGCATTTAATCTATTAAATAACAGCAGAGTGAGCGAGTTTTTGGATATGGTAAGATTAAACTTATTTTAGTGAATAAAGTACCACATTTCAGCTTTGTTAGGGTGTTAGGGACAAGCGCAGTCTGCTCTGATTGGCCAACTGACCCAGTGCATTGTGATTGGCCGAACACCCCAAGCACTCGTCGGAAATGTAACGCCCCTTTCCCTAATCACGAGCTTCATCTTTCAAAAAAATGTAAAGACAGTTAATAATGTCCTTAGTTTCACCATCAGCTCAAGCCCCAAAGAGGAACAGAGTCGCGTGACAGAAACAGTGATGAAGCTCGTATGTGTTTGCAT